>NW_027099808.1:0-178296 GCF_031753505.1 Anomalospiza imberbis | reverse complement strand
AGGCCAAGAAGGACGACTGCAGTGGTTGTTGGAATTTGGTCAAATCTAGTGGTGGCAGCCAATGTGTTCATCAATACTTCTGAATCAATGCTATTTAGAATTCCCAATCCTGTTCCCACAGCACCGGTTATGTCTCTTAGCATCCGTCTTTTAGAAGGGTTCCGCGGTCGCAACCAGGTCGTCCAACCCTGAAAAGAAGTTTTTTTTTGCATCAGCAAAATCAGGGGTATTTAACCCCATCGTTTGGGAATTGGGGAGTGTTTGACACCTCAGGATCTGGGATTTGGAGGGTTTGATCCTAAAATTTGGGGTTCGGGGCTGGGGGGGGGGGGGGTAGGGCTTGACATCCCAGAGTTTGGGTTTGAGGGTGTTTGACCCCCCCAGTGTTTGAACCCCCAGGATTTGGGGTCGGGGGGAGTTGACCCCAGGATCTGGGGTGTTTGACCCGCTGGGTTTGGGGTCGGGGTTGAGAGTAGAGCCATTTCCTGGAAACAGCGGCGGGACTGGGACTGGGAACAGGATCGGGATCGGGAATGGGAGTGGGATCGGGGTCGGGAATGAGATCGGGAACGGGAACAGAAATGGGAATGGGATTGGGATCGGGAACAGGATCAGGAACGGGATTGGGCTCGGGAAGGGGAGAGGCCCTGGCCCAATAATGGACCCCTCCCCCAGGGAGCAACCCTGCCCCAATCCCGGGATGGAGCAATCCCCTCAATCCCAGACCCCTCCCCAATTCCCAAACCCTCCCCAATGCCAGCCCCTGACCCAGTCCCAGACCCCTGCCCAGTCGCTGAACGGACCCTCCCTCAATCCCAGCCCGCCCCGATCCGGATCGGAGCCATCCCCGGAGCCTCCCCCATTCCCGGACCGGAGCCTTCAATCCCTTTTTGGGGCGGCTCCTGCCGCTTCCAGCCCATTTTTGGGGGATCCAAAGGGCTCCGGGGACCCTCCCCACTTTGGGGGTGTTGGGGTGGCCCCAGGGCCGCCCCGAGGGCCGAGGGGGGATGGAAACCCCCAAAGCCGGGGGGCTCCTGGGGGTCCCCAGTTCCCCCCGTCCCCACCCCAAAACAGCTCCTGGCCAATCAGAGCGCGCGGCGCTGCTGACAACTCAGTTGCCGGGCCGGCGATTTTCAGGCAATCAGCGCCTGGGATAGCGCTGCTCATCGGTTGCCAGGCAGATCACAGCGCTTCTCAATGCGCTAGCCAATCAGAGACTGCGCGGGGCCATTTCTAGCCAATCAGAGCGCTTGTTCTCGATGACTCCTCAGTCGCCAGGCGGAGCCGCAGCGCCCAGCGCTCCCCGGGAGCGGAATTTGGGGAGGGGGGAGGTGACCCTGGGGATGGGGATGGGGCGTGCGGGGGCAGCTGGGGCCGGACTGGTGGCACTGGTGGTGCTGAGAGCCCCCCCGGCTGCGGGGGTCGCGGTGAGAAGGGGTTGGGGGCCCCAAATTAAACCAAAGAGGGATCGGGACCCCCCCACGGAGCAGGAGGGGCCTGGAACCCCCAAAACCAAACACGGGGGAGGGGAGCGGGGATTGGGGGAACGATGGGGAAGGCGGGGGAAAGAGGGGGATGGGACACCCAAAAAGGATCAAGACAACTTGAGGTGGCCACCTTTCTATGTGGATGGTAGCCAATGGTAGCCAATGCTTTTTCCCAGTCCATGGGATCCCAGTCTGTGCAATCCCAGTCCATGTGGTCCCAGTCCATAGAATCTCAACCCAGTTTATCCCAGTGTGTACCGTCCTGATCCCTATGGTCCCATTCCATATGGTCCCAGTCCATAGGATCTCAGTCCAGGTGATCCCAGCCCATGTTTGATCCCAGTCTGTGTGGTTCTGCACACACTGCCAGGGTCTGAAATTCCAGTCACCAGCCAGGAAAAAATGTTCCTGCCCTTGAATGTCCTTGCTGTCCTCTCAACGAGTTATAATAAAACTAAAAATCAATAAATTTGAATTTAAATAAAATAGAATAAAAATGAAATTTAAAAATTTCAACTCTTACAACCCTCCTAGGGCTCCGCTGCCGGAATCAGCAGGAGTGGTGTTGGCCTCTTCAGGGGAGTTAGAGTGGGACCCGACCAGAGCAGGGGCCCTTAAACCCCAAAAATCCAGCCTGGGGGGCAAAACATCCCCTACAGCGGCTTGGAGTGAGTCCCCCAGAAAAATGTCACTTAAAGCTGTCATGATCACCCCTGAAAAGGGGCTTGTGGGGCTGTGGCCCCACAAACACCTGAAAATGGGGAGGAAAAAACACCCTTGGAGGGGTGAGGTCCCCCCAAACATCCCTAAAAAGAGAAAAACTCCTCTTCAGAGGGGCCTGAAGATCCTTCAGGGCACTCGAGGAGGGACAAGATCCCCTCCTCTGCTGGGGCCTCTCCGAGCCGGGAGCTCTCCCGTTGGCGGCTGCCCTCGGGGGAGCCCCGAACGACGGCGGCTCCTGGGCTGAGCCCCCCTCAGCCGGGGCTGTGGAGGGAACTGGGGGGGCTGGGACGGGGCCTGGGGGTCCTGGGGTGACCTGGGGGAGCCTCAGTGGGTCCCACCTCCCCCTGTGCCCCCTCTCCCACCCCCTTCCCAATATTGCCCCCAAACAAAAGCTTGTGGCTGTGCCCCCACCGACCTCCAGCCCTGGGAACCTGGAGCAAGCGGAAACCACAACTTTGCAAATGCTACCTGTGCCTGAAGCAAATGGAAAGAGAACTGGGGTGTGAAAAATAAAGCTTGTTTATTTTCAGAAAAACAGCAAAGAAAACACAGAACACATTTACATTGTAAGAATATTTGTAACAACAACTATCTATGGAACGTATATACCTAAGAACATATCTAACAAAAGTCTATGAAACGTATTTACAGAAGACAAAAAGAAGCCCTAAAACCTATAGCCTAAAGACAACAACAAACTCTACAAGGTATGTACAAAAGGGTGGCATCTCTGTCCGGGATCTCCATCGGTCCTTGAGGAAAAGCAAGAGGCACGGTCACTCCAATCAGGCAGAGAGGGCTCTTCCATGTGCCCCCAGGCTGGCCCAGCAAGCGCAGCACAGGCTGGGGATGGCCACCAGAACCCAATGCACCGGGTCCCACATCCCTGAGCAGGGACCACCCAGCCCAGTCCCAGCCTGGCAGCAGGGGACCCGCTCTGCCTGTGGGGACCACATGCCTGTCCTGCTGCTGGTATTGCTCTTCATCCCAAGATCATGGCCTCTTCCTCATCTTTCTCATCAATGTCCATGTCCTCAAGGTACTCTTCCATTTCCACGTCCATCTCCTCTTCCACATCTACCTCCATCTCTTCTTCACCAGTCTCTTCTCCATCCACTTCCATCTCCTCCTCTGTATCCATCTGCATGTCCACCTCCATCTCTTCCTCTCCACTCTCTTCTCCATCCACTTCCATCTCCTCCTCTGTATCAATCTCCATGTCCACCTCCATCTCTTCCTCTCCAGTCTCTTCTCCATCCACTTCCATCTCCTCCTCTGTATCCATCTGCATGTCCACCTCCATCTCTTCCTCTCCAGTCTCTTCTCCATCCACTTCCATCTCCTCCTCTGTATCAATCTCCATGTCCACCTCCATCGCATTGTCTCCACTCTCTTCTCCATCCACTTCCATGTCCTCCTCTCTATCAGCCTGCATGTCCACCTCCATCTCGTCCTCTCTGTCGGTGACAGCCTGCAGAGGTAGCAACACCTCAGAGTGGGGTCCCTGTCCCACCCCATCCCCACAGAACTCCAGCCCAGCCGGGCAGCTGGGGGGTGTCCACCTCCATGGAATGGCACTGTACCTTCCTCAGGACAAATGTGAGCATCCTGCAGGGACGGATGACAAAATCCAGGCAACAGAGAGCTTTCAGGACTGATGGGAGTATCAGGGCGCAGGTGACGAGAAGAGTGACAGGGAACATGGTGAAGGGTGAGCTGGCACGAGGGCTGGCACAGGGTGGGCTGACACAAGGGCCAGTGGTTGTGTTGTGCTCTTTGCTGGACGCTGGAAGTTCCTGCTGGAACATCACATCTGTGACATCACAGTGGATCTAAAGAGCATCTTGTTCCGAGCTGAGCAATCTTCCCCAGCCCATGCTGCTCACAGCCCTGTTGCCAAGGATGGGGCATCCACAGCCTGGGCCAGTGCCTCAGCAGCCTCCGTGTAAAAGAGCAGCTCCCTCAGATCCAACTTCAATCAGCCTCCTGCAGTTGAAAGCCATCCCCCCTTGTCCTGTTGCCACGGGCCCGGCTGAACACTGTCCCCGTCTTTCCTGTGGGACCCTTCCAGTCCTGCAGAGCTGCAGGGAGGCCTCCCCAGTGTCTCCTCTTTCCAGGCTGAGCATCCCCAGCCCCACTTGGACGGCAGTCAGGTAGATCAGGGGGAGTCAAGGCTGAAGTCAAACAGCATCAGGAACTGAGAGGTGGAAGCTTTAGGCCCAGGTTTGCCTCTATAATAACAGTGGAGGGGAAGATGGTGGGACACTGGCTCTGTTCTAACCGCTGATTATTTTCTTTCTTTTTTTTTTTCCCCTTCTTTTCTGTCATGCTGATGCAGGTGTTGCTGTTTGCAAGGAAGCTTGGCACAATATCCATTGTCTTCTCCATTTGTGAAACACCGAGCAGAGTCTGGGCAGGCTGATGATGCAGAGCAAAACCTGCAAATACACCGGTGATCCTGAGCCTGGAGGGTGCAGCTAAACCCGGCCAAAAATAATTTCTGGAAAGTCAAGCCTGG
Organism: Anomalospiza imberbis; assembly: GCF_031753505.1. NCBI lineage: Eukaryota > Metazoa > Chordata > Aves > Passeriformes > Viduidae > Anomalospiza > Anomalospiza imberbis. The sequence goes on along the minus strand of NW_027099808.1, from coordinate 173,568 downwards.
TTTACATTTTCTTGAGTTTGGCTATTCCTGAACCGGGGGAGGGGACATTCGGGGGAGGGGGTACCACAGGGGTTCCCCCCCACGTTTTTGGGGGGTCTCCCATGGTGCCCCCTCCCCAAAAAGCACCGCGGGCCCCCTGAGGTGGCTCCTGTTCCACCGGCCGGTGCCCCCTGATCCAGGACTGCCCCCGGTGAGTCTGGGGCGCTCTGGGGGAATTTTGGTGGGATTTTTGCGGCATTTAGGGGCTTTGGGGGATTTTGTTGGGAGATTAGGGGGAATTATTGGATTTTGGAGAGAATTACTGGGTTTGTGGGGTTATGGGGGTTTTGTGGGATTTGAGGATTTTGGATTTTGGGGATTTTTTAGGGTTTTGGGGTGGTTATTTTTTGGGGGGTTTATTGAAATTTTTGGGAGGTTTTTTTTTTTTTTTTAATTTTGGTGGGTTCCATTGGGATTTTGTGGGACTCTTTGGTGTTTAGGAGTTTTTAATTGGGATTTTTGGGGGATTTTGGGGGGTTTTAGTGGAATTTTGGGGGGCTTTGGAGTTGTCCCAGGGTGTGGGGAAGGGCTGAGAGGCACCAACATCTGGTTTAAACCCCTGAAAGTCCCAATAAACCCCATGAAATCGCAATTAAATTTCACAAATTCCCATTAGAATACCCTCGAATCCCAAAAAAAGCTCACAAAATCCCAATTAAACCCCACAAATCCCCCCAAAAATGTCTCCAAAACCACAACAAGCCCCACAAAATCCTCACGAGACCCAAAGAAATCTTGGCAACACCCAAAAAAACCCACAAGCCCCCCCAAATCCCCACTAAAATAACTAAAAAACCCAAATCCCCAAAGAATCCCACTAAATGCCCCCACAATTCCAATAAAATGCCTCCAAATCCCCTAAAAATCCCAATAAAACCCAGAAATAATTCCAGAGGATCCCACAAAATCCCAGTAAAACCTTCCAAAATTCTAAAGAAAACACAAAAAAAATCAATTAACCCCCAAATACCCCCAGGAAAAAAACTTCCCACTCAAAGCACCAAGAAAACCCTTCAAAATCCAAACTCCCAAAATTCCCAAACACCCCCACACCCAATAATTCTCCCCAAAAACCCCAACAATTCCCCATAAACTCCCAACACAATTCCCAAAATCCCATAAAAGCCCCAGATGCCCAAACCCCTCCCGAGCCCTCCCTGGTCCCTCCCGGTCCCACCCAGGCCCGTCTGGGGCCGCGGCCAAAACTGCCAGGAGCGGACGCGGAGGTCCCGGAGCGACCCCGGAGCCGATCCCGGGCTCGGCCTCGGGCTCAGCCCCTTTGGGGGATTTTGGGCCGAACCGGGCAGGTTTAGGGTGGGCTTCAGATCCCTTGCGGGGATCCCGAGCCTTTTTGGGTGGATTTTCAGCCCCTGTGGCTGATTTGAGGCCGAATCTGGTGGGGTTTAGGGGGGATTTCAGACCCCTTTGGGTGATTTTAGGCCCATGGGGGTGGGGCTGGGGCCCATTTGGGTGAGTTTAGGAAAAACTGGGCCCATATGGGTGAATCCTAATCCTGTGTGGGTGATTTTAGGTCCCTTTTTTGGGTATTTTGGGTGCATTTAAGTAGGGTTTTTTGCTGCTTTGGGCAATTTTAGGTTGAACCAAGACTTTTTAGGGTGATTTTAGGTCTTCTTGTGTTGGTGTCAGGGACATTTTGGTGATTTTAGATACCTTTGGATGATTTTAGGCTGGACCAGATACTTTGAGGGTGGATTTTAGTCACATTTGAAAGATTTACGGGTGATCTTAAGCCATTTCTTGAGGGCTATAAAACACTTGGGGCAGTTTTAAGCCCCTTGGGTTGGATTTTAGAGCCCTCTGGATACTTTTAATCCCATTTGGTTGGTGTCAGGCCGAACCATGTGGATGTAGGCTGCATTTGATGCCCTTTTGGGTGATTTTGGGTCAAACCGGGCTTTTTTAGGACAGCGCGTCCCCTTGGCCCCGCTCCTTTCCCCTCACGGTTCCGCCCTTTCCTCGCTCCTTTCCCCTCATGGTTCAGGATCCCGGAGCGGGGGAGGAGGAGGAGGGAGGGAGGAAGAGGCGCAGCGGCAGCAGGGAGCAGCCGGAGGAGAGGAGAGAAGGAATCGCGTGGCCCTGGCGCTGCCTGAACTCGCAGCACCCCGGGAGCATCGCCCCCATCCCGCAGGTGCCCAGGGAGGGGGAGCTCGGCCCAAATATCCTGGGGCTCCCTGGGTTCGGGTTCTTTGGGAGGGATGTTTGGAGCTGGCAGGGCTCCAAAGCCGAGCCGCAGCTGGCCCTCGGGGGGACATCGGGGGGTCCCCGAGAGGTGTTTTTGGGGGATCCCAGTGTGGGTGGCGGCAGAGCCCCGTCGGGGGGACACCGGTTTTGGGGAGCCCCGGGAGAGCCGCGGCTGCCCTGAGCGGGAGCCCCGAGAGAGGAGAGCCCCAGAAGCCCCAGCGGAGAACCCGAGAGGGGGGGACCCCTGGCAGTGCCGGCACCCCGGCAATGGGGGGTGCTGGGGCTGGAGGGGCGGCATGGCCGGGAAAGGGGTGCGGGGCTCCCGGGGCCGCCAGGGGCTGCTCCCAGCAGGAGCCCAGTTGCTGCCAGTCACTCCCCATTATGATACAATTTGCCCCCAGCACTGTTCCCGTTGTTCCCACTTTCATCCCGTGTGTTCCCAGTTCTCCCACTTGCCCCCAGAATAGTCCCAGTCACTCCCAGTAAGATCCCAGTATGAGTCCAGTATGATCCCAGTCTCTGCCAGCAGGGCCCCAGTCACTCACCCTTGTCCCCAGTTGCCCCCAGCGTGGTCCCAGTTCCTCCCAGCACATTCCCAGTGGCTCCATATGTGTCCCAGTCCTAGTGCAATGATGGGGAATACCAAACGCACTTGAGGCATCACGTACGGTTAACACCAAAGCTGTGGCTATGTTTGTGATGGGGTCATAGGTAAAGTTCACTAGGTTCCACCGGGATTGGAATTCCTTTTCAAAATCAGCGGCACTGTCCCAAACTATTTTCCGAATCTCAGTAGGAAAAGTGCCTTCTTCACCTTCTCTTATAATCGAGGCAGCAACCGACTGCATCCCTAATTGAGCCTGGATACAGCTGAGAGCTAAAGAAACGTTCTTTTGTGTGGCACCGAGTGCATCAATTACCAATTTGTGATCATTTACGCTTGCTTCCTCCCAACTTGGTAATATGTTTGATAGCAAGCGCTGATGTCTTCCCAAGGCCAAGAAGGACGACTGCAGTGGTTGTTGGAATTTGGTCAAATCTAGTGGTGGCAGCCAATGTGTTCATTAATACTTCTGAATCAATGCTATTTAGAATTCCCAATCCTGTTCCCACAGCACCGGTTATGTCTCTTAGCATCCGTCTTTTAGAAGGGTTCCGCTGTCGCAACCAGGTCGTCCAACCCTGAAAAGAAGTTGACAAAAAAGGTGAACAAGCTGGCTGAATTTCTGAGACATTTTTTTGCATCAGCAAAATCAGGGGTATTTAACCCCATCGTTTGGGAATTGGGGAGTGTTTGACACCCCAGGATCTGGGATTTGGAGGGTTTGATCCTAAAATTTGGGGTTCGGGGCTGGGGGGCGGGGGGGGGTAGGGCTTGACATCCCAGAGTTTGGGTTTGAGGGTGTTTGACCCCCCCAGTGTTTGAACCCCCAGGATTTGGGGTCGGGGGGAGTTGACCCCAGGATCTGGGGTGTTTGACCCGCTGGGTTTGGGGTCGGGGTTTGGAGCAGAGCCATTTCCTGGAAACAGCGGCGGGACCGGGACTGGGAACAGGATCGGGATCGGGAATGGGAGTGGGATCGGGGTCGGGAATGAGATCGGGAACGGGAACAGAAATGGGAATGGGATTGGGATCGGGAACAGGATCAGGAACGGGATTGGGCTCGGGAAGGGGAGAGGCCCTGGCCCAATAATGGACCCCTCCCCCAGGGAGCGACCCTGCCCCAATCCCGGGATGGAGCAATCCCCTCAATCCAAGACCCCTCCCCAATTCCCAAACCCTCCCCAATGCCAGCCCCTGACCCAGTCCCAGACCCCTCCCCAGTCGCTGAACGGACCCTCCCTCAATCCCAGCCCGCCCCGATCCGGATCGGAGCCATCCCCGGAGCCTCCCCCATTCCCGGACCGGAGCCTTCAATCCCTTTTTGGGGCGGCTCCTGCCGCTTCCAGCCCATTTTTGGGGGATCCAAAGGGCTCCGGGGACCCTCCCCACTTTGGGGGTGTTGGGGTGGCCCCAGGGCCGCCCCGAGGGCCGAGGGGGGATGGAAACCCCCAAAGCCGGGGGGCTCCTGGGGGTCCCCAGTTCCCCCCGTCCCCACCCCAAAACAGCTCCTGGCCAATCAGAGCGCGCGGCGCTGCTGACAACTCAGTTGCCGGGCCGGCGATTTTCAGGCAATCAGCGCCTGCGATAGCGCTGCTCATCGGTTGCCAGGCAGATCACAGCGCTTCTCAATGCGCTAGCCAATCAGAGACTGCGCGGGGCCATTTCTAGCCAATCAGAGCGCTTGTTCTCGATGACTCCTCAGTCGCCAGGCGGAGCCGCAGCGCCCAGCGCTCCCCGGGAGCGGAATTTGGGGAGGGGGGAGGTGACCCTGGGGATGGGGATGGGGCGTGCAGGGGCAGCTGGGGCCGGACTGGTGGCACTGGTGGTGCTGAGAGCCCCCCCGGCTGCGGGGGTCGTGGTGAGAAGGGGTTGGGGGCCCCAAATTAAACCAAAGAGGGATCGGGACCCCCCCACGGAGCAGGAGGGGCCTGGAACCCCCAAAACCAAACACGGGGGAGGGGAGCGGGGACTGGGGGAACGATGGGGAAGGCGGGGGAAAGAGGGGGATGGGACACCCAAAAAGGATCAAGACAACTTGAGGTGGCCACCTTTCTATGTGGATGGTAGCCAATGGTAGCCAATGCTTTTTCCCAGTCCATGGGATCCCAGTCTGTGCAATCCCAGTCGATGTGGTCCCAGTCCATAGAATCTCAACCCAGTTTATCCCAGTGTGTACCGTCCTGATCCCTATGGTCCCATTCCATATGGTCCCAGTCCATAGGATCTCAGTCCAGGTGATCCCAGCCCATGTTTGATCCCAGTCTGTGTGGTTCTGCACACACTGCCAGGGTCTGAAATTCCAGTCACCAGCCAGGAAAAAATGTTCCTGCCCTTGAATGTCCTTGCTGTCCTCTCAACGAGTTATAATAAAACTAAAAATCAATAAATTTGAATTTAAATAAAATAGAATAAAAATGAAATTTAAAAATTTCAACTCTTACAACCCTCCTAGGGCTCCGCTGCCGGAATCAGCAGGAGTGGTGTTGGCCTCTTCAGGGGAGTTAGAGTGGGACCCGACCAGAGCAGGGGCCCTTAAACCCCAAAAATCCACCCTGGGGGGCAAAACATCCCCTACAGCGGCTTGGAGTGAGTCCCCCAGAAAAATGTCACTTAAAGCTGTCATGATCACCCCTGAAAAGGGGCTTGTGGGGCTGTGGCCCCACAAACACCTGAAAATGGGGAGGAAAAAAACACCCTTGGAGGGGTGAGGTCCCCCCAAACATCCCTAAAAAGAGAAAAACTCCTCTTCAGAGGGGCCTGAAGACCCTTCAGGGCACTCGAGGAGGGACAAGATCCCCTCCTCTGCTGGGGCCTCTCCGAGCCGGGAGCTCTCCCGTTGGCGGCTGCCCTCGGGGGAGCCCCGAATGACAGCGGCTCCTGGGCTGAGCCCCCCTCAGCCGGGGCTGTGGAGGGAACTGGGGGGGCTGGGACGGGGCCTGGGGGTCCTGGGGTGACCTGGGGGAGCCTCAGTGGGTCCCACCTCCCCCTGTGCCCCCTCTCCCACCCCCTTCCCAATATTGCCCCCAAACAAAAGCTTGTGGCTGTGCCCCCACCGACCTCCAGCCCTGGGAACCTGGAGCAAGCGGAAACCACAACTTTGCAAATGCTACCTGTGCCTGAAGCAAATGGAAAGAGAACTGGGGTGTGAAAAATAAAGCTTGTTTATTTTCAGAAAAACAGCAAAGAAAACACAGAACACATTTACATTGTAAGAATATTTGTAACAACAACTATCTATGGAACGTATATACCCAAGAACATATCTAACAAAAGTCTATGAAATGTATTTACAGAAGACAAAAAGAAGCCCTAAAACCTATAGCCTAAAGACAACAACAAACTCTACAACGTATGTACAAAAGGGTGGCATCTCTGTCCGGGATCTCCATCGGTCCTTGAGGAAAAGCAAGAGGCACAGTCACTCCAATCAGGCAGAGAGGGCTCTTCCATGTGCCCCCAGGCTGGCCCAGCAAGCGCAGCACAGGCTGGGGATGGCCACCAGAACCCGATGCACCGGGTCCCACATCCCTGAGCAGGGACCACCCAGCCCAGTCCCAGCCTGGCAGCAGGGGACCCGCTCTGCCTGTGGGGACCACATGCCTGTCCTGCTGCTGGTATTGCTCTTCATCCCAAGATCATGGCCTCTTCCTCATCTTTCTCATCAATGTCCATGTCCTCAAGGTACTCTTCCATTTCCACGTCCATCTCCTCTTCCACATCTACCTCCATCTCTTCTTCACCAGTCTCTTCTCCATCCACTTCCATCTCCTCCTCTGTATCCATCTGCATGTCCACCTCCATCTCTTCCTCTCCAGTCTCTTCTCCATCCACTTCCATCTCCTCCTCTGTATCAATCTCCATGTCCACCTCCATCTCTTCCTCTCCAGTCTCTTCTCCATCCACTTCCATCTCCTCCTCTGTATCCATCTGCATGTCCACCTCCATCTCTTCCTCTCCAGTCTCTTCTCCATCCACTTCCATCTCCTCCTCTGTATCAATCTCCATGTCCACCTCCATCTCTTCCTCTCCACTCTCTTCTCCATCCACTTCCATCTCCTCCTCTGTATCCATCTGCATGTCCACCTCCATCTCTTCCTCTCCACTCTCTTCTCCATCCACTTCCATCTCCTCCTCTGTATCAATCTCCATGTCCACCTCCATCGCATTGTCTCCACTCTCTTCTCCATCCACTTCCATGTCCTCCTCTCTATCAGCCTGCATGTCCACCTCCATCTCGTCCTCTCTCTCGGTGACAGCCTGCAGAGGTAGCAACACCTCAGAGTGGGGTCCCTGTCCCACCCCATCCCCACAGAACTCCAGCCCAGCCGGGCAGCTGGGGGGTGTCCACCTCCATGGAATGGCACTGTACCTTCCTCAGGACAAATGTGAGCATCCTGCAGGGACGGATGACAAAATCCAGGCAACAGAGAGCTTTCAGGACTGATGGGAGTATCAGGGCGCAGGTGACGAGAAGAGTGACAGGGAACATGGTGAAGGGTGAGCTGGCACGAGGGCTGGCACAGGGTGGGCTGACACAAGGGCCAGTGGTTGTGTTGTGCTCTTTGCTGGACGCTGGAAGTTCCTGCTGGAACATCACATCTGTGACATCACAGTGGATCTAAAGAGCATCTTGTTCCGAGCTGAGCAATCTTCCCCAGCCCATGCTGCTCACAGCCCTGTTGCCAAGGATGGGGCATCCACAGCCTGGGCCAGTGCCTCAGCAGCCTCCGTGTAAAAGAGCAGCTCCCTCAGATCCAACTTCAATCAGCCTCCTGCAGTTGAAAGCCATCCCCCCTTGTCCTGTTGCCACGGGCCCGGCTGAACACTGTCCCCGTCTTTCCTGTGGGACCCTTCCAGTCCTGCAGAGCTGCACTGAGGCCTCCCCAGTGTCTCCTCTTTCCAGGCTGAGCATCCCCAGCCCCACTTGGACGGCAGTCAGGTAGATCAGGGGGAGTCAAGGCTGAAGTCAAACAGCATCAGGAACTGAGAGGTGGAAGCTTTAGGCCCAGGTTTGCCTCTATAATAACAGTGGAGGGGAAGATGGTGGGACACTGGCTCTGTTCTAACCGCTGATTATTTTCTTTTTTTTTTTTTTTCCCTTCTTTTCTGTCATGCTGATGCAGGTGTTGCTGTTTGCAAGGAAGCTTGGCACATTATCCATTGTCTTCTCCATTTGTGAAACACCGAGCAGAGTCTGGGCAGGCTGATGATGCAGAGCAAAACCTGCAAATACACCGGTGATCCTGAGCCTGGAGGGTGCAGCTAAACCCGGCCAAAAATAATTTCTGGAAAGTCAAGCCTGGTTTACATTTTCTTGAATTTGGCTATTCCTGAACCGGGGGAGAGGGCTTTCTGGGGAGGGGGTGCCACAGGGTTCCCCCCGCCCCATTTTTGGGAGGTTTCCCATGGTCCCCCCTCCCCAAAAAGCTCCGCGGGCCCCCTGAAGCGGCTCCTGTTCCATCGGCCGGTGCCCCCTGATCCAGGACTGCCCCCGGTGAGTCTGGGCCGCTCTGGGGGGATTTTGGGGAGATTTTGGCGGCATGTATGGGCTTTGGGGGATTTTGTTGGGAGATTAGGGGGAATTATTGGATTTTGGAGAGAATTACTGGGTTTGTGGGGTTATGGGGGTTTTGTGGGTTTTGAGGATTTTGGATTTTAGGGATTTTTTAGGGTTTTGGGGTGGTTATTTTTTGGGGGGTTTATTGAAATTTTTGGGCGGTTTTTTTGTTTTTTTGTTTTTTTTTTTTTTGTTTTTTTTTTTAATTTTGGTGGGTTCCATTGGGATTTTGTGGGATTCTTTGGTGTTTAGGAGTTTTTAATTGGGATTTTTGGGGGATTTTGGGGGGTTTCAGTGGAATTTTGGGGGGCTTTGGAGTTGTCCCAGGGTGTGGGGAAGGGCTGAGAGGCACCAAAGTCTCCTTTAAACCCCTGAAAGTCCCAATAAACCCCATGAAATCGCAATTAAATTTCACAAATTCCCATTAGAACACCCTCGAATCCCAATAAAAGCCCACAAAATCCCAATTAAACCCCACAAATCCTCCCAAAAATGTCTCCAAAACCACAACAAGCCCCACAAAATACTCACGAGTCCAAAGAAATCTTGACAACAACCTAGAAAAAACCTACAAAACCCCCCCTAATCCCCACTAAAATTCCTAACAAACCCAAATCCCCAAAGAATCCCACTAAATGCCCCAACAATTCCAATAAATTGCCTCCAAATCCCCTAAAAATCCCAATAAAACCCAGAAATAATTCCAGAGGATCCCACAAAATCCCCACAAAATCCCAGTAAAACCTTCCAAAATTCTAAAGAAAACACAAAAAATTTCAATTAACCCCCAAATACCCCCAGGAAAAAAACTTCCCCCTCAAAGCACCAAGAAAACCCCTCAAAATCCAAACTCCCAAAATTCCCAAACACCCCCACACCCAATAATTCTCCCCAAAAACCCCAACAATTCCCTGTAAACTCCCAACACAATTCCCAAAAGCCCAAAAAAAGCCCCAGATACCCAAACCCCTCCCGAGCCCTCCCTGGTCCCTCCCGGTCCCGCCCAGGCCCGTCCGGGGCCGCGGCCAAAACTGCCCGGAGCGGAGGCGGAGGTCCCGGAGTGACCCCGGAGCCGATCCCGGGCTTGGCCTCGGGCTCGGCCCCTTTGGGGGATTTTGGGCCGAACCGGGCAGGTTTAGGGTGGGCTTCAGATCCCTTGCGGGGATCCCGAGCCTTTTTGGGTGGATTTTCAGCCCCTGTGGCTGATTTGAGGCCGAATCTGGTGGGGTTTAGGGGGGATTTCAGACCCCTTTGGATGATTTTAGGCCCATGTGGGTGGGGCTGGGGCCCATTTGGGTGAGTTTAGGAAAAACGGGGCCCATATGGGTGAATCCTAATCCTGTGTGGGTGATTTTAGGTCCCTTTTTTGTGTATTTTGGGTGCATTTAAGTAGGGTTTTTTGCTGCTTTGGGCAATTTTAGGTTGAACCAAGCCTTTTTAGGGTGATTTTAGGTCTTCTTGTGTTGGTGTCAGGGACATTTTGGTGATTTTAGATACCTTTGGATGATTTTAGGCTGGACCAGATACTTTCAGGCTGGATTTTAGTCACATTTGAAAGATTTACGGGTGATCTTAAGCCATTTCTTGAGGGCTATAAAACACTTGGGGCAGTTTTAAGCCCCTTTGGTTGGATTTTAGAGCCCTCTGGATACTTTTAATCCCATTTGGTTGGTGTCAGGCCGAACCATGTGGATGTAGGCTGCATTTGATGCCCTTTTGGGTGATTTTGGGTCAAACCGGGCTTTTTTAGGACAGCGCATCCCCCTGGCCCCGCTCCTTTCCCCTCACGGTTCCGCCCTTTCCTCGCTCCTTTCCCCTCATGGTTCTGCCCTTTCCTCGCTCCTTTCCCCTCCTGGTTCAGGATCCCGGAGCGGGGGAGGAGGAGGAGGGAGGGAGGAAGAGGCGCAGCGGCAGCAGGGAGCAGCCGGAGGAGAGGAGAGAAGGAATCACGTGGCCCTGGCGCTGCCTGAGCTCGCAGCACCCCGGGAGCATCGCCCCCATCCCGCAGGTGCCCAGGGAGGGGGAGCTCGGCCCAAATATCCTGGGGGGTGCCTGGGTTCGGGTTCTTTGGGAGGGATGTTTGGAGCTGGCAGGGCTCCAAAGCCGAGCCGCAGCTGGCCCTCGGGGGGACATCGGGGGGTCCCCGAGAGGTGTTTTTGGGGGATCCCAGTGTGGGTGGCGGCAGAGCCCCGTCGGGGGGACACCGGTTTTGGGGAGCCCCGGGAGAGCCGCGGCTGCCCTGAGCGGGAGCCCCGAGAGAGGAGAGCCCCAGAAGCCCCAGCGGGGAACCCGAGAGGGGGGGACCCCTGGCAGTGCCGGCACCCCGGCAATGGGGGGTGCTGGGGCTGGAGGGGCGGCATGGCCGGGAAAGGGGTGCGGGGCTCCCGGGGCCGCCAGGGGCTGCTCCCAGCAGGAGCCCAGTTGCTGCCAGTCAGTCCCCGTTATGATACAATTTGCCCCCAGCACTGTTCCCGTTGTTCCCAGTGCCATCCAGTGTTTTCCTAGTTCTCCCACTTGCCCCCAGAATAGTCCCAGTCACTCCCAGTAAGATCCCAGTATGAGTTCAGTATGATCCCAGTCTCTGCCAGCAGGGCCCCAGTCACTCACCCTTGTCCCCAGTTGCCCCCAGCGTGGTCCCAGTTGCCCCCAGCACATTCCCAGTGGCTCCATATGTGTCCCAGTCCTAGTGCAATGATGGGGAATACCAAACGCACTTGAGGCATCACGTACGGTTAACACCAAAGCTGTGGCTATGTTTGTGATGGGGTCATAGGTAAAGTTCACTAGGTTCCACCGGGATTGGAATTCCTTTTCAAAATCAGCGGCACTGTCCCAAACTATTTTCCGAATCTCAGTAGGAAAAGTGCCTTCTTCACCTTCTCTTATAATCGAGGCAGCAACCGACTGCATCCCTAATTGAGCCTGGATACAGCTGAGAGCTAAAGAAACGTTCTTTTGTGTGGCACCGAGTGCATCAATTACCAATTTGTGATCATTTACGCTTGCTTCCTCCCAACTTGGTAATATGTTTGATAGCAAGCGCTGATGTCTTCCCAAGGCCAAGAAGGACGACTGCAGTGGTTGTTGGAATTTGGTCAAATCTAGTGGTGGCAGCCAATGTGTTCATTAATACTTCTGAATCAATGCTATTTAGAATTCCCAATCCTGTTCCCACAGCACCGGTTATGTCTCTTAGCATCCGTCTTTTAGAAGGGTTCCGCTGTCGCAACCAGGTCGTCCAACCCTGAAAAGAAGTTTTTTTTGCATCAGCAAAATCAGGGGTATTTAACCCCATCGTTTGGGAATTGGGGAGTGTTTGACACCCCAGGATCTGGGATTTGGAGGGTTTGATCCTAAAATTTGGGGTTCGGGGCTGGGGGGGTGGGGGTAGGGCTTGACATCCCAGAGTTTGGGTTTGAGGGTGTTTGACCCCCCCAGTGTTTGAACCCCCAGGATTTGGGGTCGGGGGGAGTTGACCCCAGGATCTGGGGTGTTTGACCCGCTGGGTTTGGGGTCGGGGTTGAGAGCAGAGCCATTTCCTGGAAACAGCGGCGGGACCGGGACTGGGAACAGGATCGGGATCGGGAATGGGAGTGGGATCGGGGTCGGGAATGAGATCGGGAACGGGAACAGAAATGGGAATGGGATTGGGATCGGGAACAGGATCAGGAACGGGATTGGGCTCGGGAAGGGGAGAGGCCCTGGCCCAATAATGGACCCCTCCCCCAGGGAGCGACCCTGCCCCAATCCCGGGATGGAGCAATCCCCTCAATCCCAGACCCCTCCCCAATTCCCAAACCCTCCCCAATGCCAGCCCCTGACCCAGTCCCAGACCCCTGCCCAGTCGCTGAACGGACCCTCCCTCAATCCCAGCCCGCCCCGATCCGGATCGGAGCCATCCCCGGAGCCTCCCCCATTCCCGGACCGGAGCCTTCAATCCCTTTTTGGGGCGGCTCCTGCCGCTTCCAGCCCATTTTTGGGGGATCCAAAGGGCTCCGGGGACCCTCCCCACTTTGGGGGTGTTGGGGTGGCCCCAGGGCCGCCCCGAGGGCCGAGGGGGGATGGAAACCCCCAAAGCCGGGGGGCTCCTGGGGGTCCCCAGTTCCCCCCGTCCCCACCCCAAAACAGCTCCTGGCCAATCAGAGCGCGCGGCGCTGCTGACAACTCAGTTGCCGGGCCGGCGATTTTCAGGCAATCAGCGCCTGCGATAGCGCTGCTCATCGGTTGCCAGGCAGATCACAGCGCTTCTCAATGCGCTAGCCAATCAGAGACTGCGCGGGGCCATTTCTAGCCAATCAGAGCGCTTGTTCTCGATGACTCCTCAGTCGCCAGGCGGAGCCGCAGCGCCCAGCGCTCCCCGGGAGCGGAATTTGGGGAGGGGGGAGGTGACCCTGGGGATGGGGATGGGGCGTGCGGGGGCAGCTGGGGCCGGACTGGTGGCACTGGTGGTGCTGAGAGCCCCCCCGGCCGCGGGGGGTCGCGGTGAGAAGGGGTTGGGGGCCCCAAATTAAACCAAAGAGGGATCGGGACCCCCCCACGGAGCAGGAGGGGCCTGGAACCCCCAAAACCAAACACGGGGGAGGGGAGCGGGGATTGGGGGAACGATGGGGAAGGCGGGGGAAAGAGGGGGATGGGACACCCAAAAAGGATCAAGACAACTTGAGGTGGCCACCTTTCTATGTGGATGGTAGCCAATGGTAGCCAATGCTTTTTCCCAGTCCATGGGATCCCAGTCTGTGCAATCCCAGTCGATGTGGTCCCAGTCCATATAATCTCAACCCAGTTTATCCCAGTGTGTACCGTCCTGATCCCTATGGTCCCATTCCATATGGTCCCAGTCCATAGGATCTCAGTCCAGGTGATCCCAGCCCATGTTTGATCCCAGTCTGTGTGGTTCTGCACACACTGCCAGGGTCTGAAATTCCAGTCACCAGCCAGGAAAAAATGTTCCTGCCCTTGAATGTCCTTGCTGTCCTCTCAACGAGTTATAATAAAACTAAAAATCAATAAATTTGAATTTAAATAAAATAGAATAAAAATGAAATTTAAAAATTTCAACTCTTACAACCCTCCTAGGGCTCCGCTGCCGGAATCAGCAGGAGTGGTGTTGGCCTCTTCAGGGGAGTTAGAGTGGGACCCGACCAGAGCGGGGGCCCTTAAACCCCAAAAATCCACCCTGGGGGGCAAAACATCCCCTACAGCGGCTTGGAGTGAGTCCCCCAGAAAAATGTCACTTAAAGCTGTCATGATCACCCCTGAAAAGGGGCTTGTGGGGCTGTGGCCCCACAAACACCTGAAAATGGGGAGGAAAAAACACCCTTGGAGGGGTGAGGTCCCCCCAAACATCCCTAAAAAGAGAAAAACTCCTCTTCAGAGGGGCCTGAAGACCCTTCAGGGCACTCGAGGAGGGACAAGATCCCCTCCTCTGCTGGGGCCTCTCCGAGCCGGGAGCTCTCCCGTTGGCGGCTGCCCTCGGGGGAGCCCCGAACGACGGCGGCTCCTGGGCTGAGCCCCCCTCAGCCGGGGCTGTGGAGGGAACTGGGGGGGCTGGGACGGGGCCTGGGGGTCCTGGGGTGACCTGGGGGAGCCTCAGTGGGTCCCACCTCCCCCTGTGCCCCCTCTCCCACCCCCTTCCCAATATTGCCCCCAAACAAAAGCTTGTGGCTGTGCCAGCGCCCCCACCGACCTCCAGCCCTGGGAACCTGGAGCAAGCGGAAACCACAACTTTGCAAATGCTACCTGTGCCTGAAGCAAATGGAAAGAGAACTGGGGCGTGAAAAATAAAGCTTGTTTATTTTCAGAAAAACAGCAAAGAAAACACAGAACACATTTACATTGTAAGAATATTTGTAACAACAACTATCTATGGAACGTATATACCTAAGAACATATCTAACAAAAGTCTATGAAACGTATTTACAGAAGACAAAAAGAAGCCCTAAAACCTATAGCCTAAAGACAACAACAAACTCTCAAAGGTATGTACAAAAGGGTGGCATCTCAGTCTGGGATCTCCATCGGTCCTTGAGGAAAAGCAAGAGGCACGGTCACTCCAATCAGGCAGAGAGGGCTCTTCCATGTGCCCCCAGGCTGGCCCAGCAAGCGCAGCACAGGCTGGGGATGGCCACCAGAACCCAATGCACCGGGTCCCACATCCCTGAGCAGGGACCACCCAGCCCAGTCCCAGCCTGGCAGCAGGGGACCCGCTCTGCCTGTGGGGACCACATGCCTGTCCTGCTGCTGGTATTGCTCTTCATCCCAAGATCATGGCCTCTTCCTCATCTTTCTCATCAATGTCCATGTCCTCAAGGTACTCTTCCATTTCCACGTCCATCTCCTCTTCCACATCTACCTCCATCTCTTCTTCACCAGTCTCTTCTCCATCCACTTCCATCTCCTCCTCTGGATCCATCTGCATGTCCACCTCCATCTCTTCCTCTCCAGTCTCTTCTCCATCCACTTCCATCTCCTCCTCTGTATCAATCTCCATGTCCACCTCCATCTCTTCCTCTCCACTCTCTTCTCCATCCACTTCCATCTCCTCCTCTGTATCAATCTCCATGTCCACCTCCATCTCTTCCTCTCCACTCTCTTCTCCATCCACTTCCATCTCCTCCTCTGTATCCATCTGCATGTCCACCTCCATCTCTTCCTCTCCACTCTCTTCTCCATCCACTTCCATCTTCTCCTCTGTATCAATCTCCATGTCCACCTCCATCGCATTGTCTCCACTCTCTTCTCCATCCACTTCCATGTCCTTCTCTCTATCAGCCTGCATGTCCACCTCCATCTCGTCCTCTCTGTCGGTGACAGCCTGCAGAGGTAGCAACACCTCAGAGTGGGGTCCATGTCCCACCCCATCCCCACAGAACTCCAGCCCAGCCGGGCAGCTGGGGGGTGTCCACCTCCATGGAATGGCACTGTACCTTCCTCAGGACAAATGTGAGCATCCTGCAGGGACGGATGACAAAATCCAGGCAACAGAGAGCTTTCAGGACTGATGGGAGTATCAGGGCGCAGGTGACGAGAAGAGTGACTGGGAGCATGGTGAAGGGTGAGCTGGCACGAGGGCTGGCACAGGGTGGGCTGACACAAGGGCCAGTGGTTGTGTTGTGCTCTTTGCTGGACGCTGGAAGTTCCTGCTGGAACATCACATCTGTGACATCACAGTGGATCTAAAGAGCATCTTGTTCCGAGCTGAGCAATCTTCCCCAGCCCATGCTGCTCACAGCCCTGTTGCCAAGGATGGGGCATCCACAGCCTGGGCCAGTGCCTCAGCAGCCTCCGTGTAAAAGAGCAGCTCCCTCAGATCCAACTTCAATCAGCCTCCTGCAGTTGAAAGCCATCCCCCCTTGTCCTGTTGCCACGGGCCCGGCTGAACACTGTCCCCGTCTTTCCTGTGGGACCCTTCCAGTCCTGCAGAGCTGCACTGAGGCCTCCCCAGTGTCTCCTGTTTCCAGGCTGAGCATCCCCAGCCCCACTTGGACGGCAGTCAGGTAGATCAGGGGGAGTCAAGGCTGAAGTCAAACAGCATCAGGAACTGAGAGGTGGAAGCTTTAGGCCCAGGTTTGCCTCTGTAATAACAGCGGAGGGGAAGATGGTGGGACACTGGCTCTGTTCTAACCGGTGAATTTTTTTTTTTTTTTTTTTCCCTTCTTTTCTGTCATGCTGATGCAGGTGTTGCTGTTTGCAAGGAAGCTTGGCACAATATCTATTGTCTTCTCCATTTGTGAAACAACGAGCAGAGTCTGGGCAGGCTGATGATGCAGAGCAAAACCTGCAAATACACCGGTGATCCTGAGCCTGGAGGGTGCAGCTAAACCCGGCCAAAAATAATTTCTGGAAAGTCAAGCCTGGTTTACATTTTCTTGAATTTGGCTATTCCTGAACCGGGGGAGAGGGCATTCGGGGGAGGGGGTACCACAGGGGTTCCCCTCCCCCGTTTTTGGGGGGTCTCCCATGGTGCCCCCTCCCCAAAAAGCTCCGCGGGCCCCCTGAAGTGGCTCCTGTTCCACCGGCCGGTGCCCCCTGATCCAGGACTGCCCCCGGTGAGTCTGGGGGCTCTGGGGGGATTCTGGGGGGATTTTGGCAGCATTTTTGGGCATTGGGGGACTTTGTTGGTAACTTAGGGGGAATTACTGGATTTTGGAGAGAATTACTGGGTTTGGGGGGTTATGGGACTTTGCAGGGTTTTGTGGAATTGAGGATTTCGATGATTTTTTTAGGGTTTTCTGGGGTTTTTTGGGGGGGTTTACTGAAATTTTTGGGAGTTTTTTTTTAATTTTGGTGGGTTTCACTGTGATTTTGTTGGATTCTTTGGGGTTTTGGAGGTTTTTATTGGGATTTTGGGGGGATTTTGGGGGGTTTTAGTGGAATTTTGGGGGGCTTTGGAGTTGTCCCAGGGTGTAGGGAAGGGCTGAGAGGCACCAAAGTCTCCTTTAAACCCCTGAAAGTCTCAATAAACCCCATGAAATCGCAATTAAATCTCACAAATTCCCATTAGAACACCCTCGAATCCCAATAAAAGCTCACAAAATCCCAATTAAACCCCACAAATCCCCCCCAAAAAATGTCTCCAAAACCACATGAAGCCCCACAGAATCCTCAGGAGACCCAAAGAAATCTTGGCAACACCTAAAAAAACCCCACAAAACCCCCCGCAAAATCCCCGCTAAAATTCCTAACAAACCCAAGTCCTCAAAGAATCCCACTAAATGCCCCCACAATTCCAATAAAATGCCTCCAAATCCCCCAAACATTCCAATAGAACACAGAAATAATTCCAGAGGATCCCACAAAATCCCAGTAAAACCTTCCAAAAGTCAAAAGAAAACAGCAAAAATTTCAATTAGCCCCAAATACCCCCAGGAAAAAAACTTCCCCCTCAAAGCACCAATAAAACCCCTCAAAATCCAAACTCCCCAAAATTCCCCAACTGCCTCCAAACCAATAATTCTCCCCAAACACCCCAATAATTCCCTGTAAACTCCCAACACAATTCCCCAAAGCCCAAAAAAGCCCCAGATGCCCAAACCCCTCCCGAGCCCTCCCTGGTCCCTCCCGGTCCCGCCCAGGCCCGTCCGGGGCCGCGGCCAAAACTGCCCGGAGCGGACGCGGAGGTCCCGGAGCTGATCTCGGGCTCGGCCCCTTTGGGGGATTTTGGGCCACACTGGGAAGGTTTAGGGTGGGCTTCAGATCCCTTGCGGGGATCCCGAGCCTTTTTGGGTGGATTTTAAGCCCCTGTGGCTGATTTGAGGCCGAATCTGGTGGGGTTTAGGGGGGATTTCATACCCCTTTGGGTGATTTTAGGTCCATATGGGTGAATCTTAATCTTGTGTGCATGATTTTAGGTCCCTTTTTTGTTAATTACGGTCCAATTAAGTAGGGTTTTTTTTGCTTCTTTGGGCAATTTTTGGTCAAACCAAGCCATTAAGGTGATTTTAGGCCAAAGCAGGTACTTTCAGGGTGGATTTTAGCTGCATTTGAGGGATTTAAGGGTGATTTTAAGCCATTTCATGTGTCTTTTAAAACATTTGAGGCAATTTTAGACCCCATTGTTTGGATTTTAGAGCCCTTTGGATACTTTTAATACCATTTGGCTGATGTCAGGCCAAACCATGTGGATGTAGGTTGCATTTGATGCCCTTTTGGGTGATTTTAAACCAAACCGGGCTTTTTTAGGACAGCGTGTCCCCTTGGCCCCGCTCCTTTCCCCTCACGGTTCCGCCCTTTCCTCGCCCCCTTTCCCCTCACGGATAAGGATCGCGGAGCAGGGGAGGAGCAGGAGGGAGGGAGGAAGAGGCGCAGCGGCAGCAGGGAGCAGCCGGAGGAGAGGAGAGAAGGAATCGCGTGGCCCTGGCGCTGCCTGAGCTCGCAGCACCCCGGGAGCATCGCCCCCATCCCGCAGGTGCCCAGGGAGGGGGAGCTCGGCCCAAATATCCTGGGGCTGCCTGGGTTTGGGGTTTTTTGCGGGGGATATTTGGAGCTGGCAGGGCTCCAAAGATCAGCCGTGGCGGGCCTTAGGGGGACATCATGGGGTCTTGAGTTCGGGAGCGGCTACACCCGGTATGAGACCAGTCACTCCCAGTATGAGCCTGGTTAAGGTCTTTCAGCTCCTGCCAAAGGTCTGACAGCTCCTAGTGAAGGTCTGACAGCTTCTGCTGAAGGTGTGACACTTCCTGGTGAAGGTCTGACAGCTCCTGTGAAGGTGTGACAGCTCCTAGTGAAGGTCTGACAGCTCCTGGTGAAGTTATGAAACCTCCTAGTGAAGGTCGGACAGCTTCTGGTAAAAATCTGACAGCTCCTGCTGGAGGTCTGACAGCTCTTGCTGAAGCTGTGACAGCTCCTTCTGAAGGTGTGACGGCTCATCCTGGTGGTCTGACAGCTCCTGGTGAAGGTCTGACAGCTCCTACTGAAGGTCTGACAGCTCCTGCTGAAGGTCTGACAGCTCTTTCTGAAGGTGTGACAGCTCCTGGTGAAAGACTGAAAGCTCCTCTTGAAGGTCTGGCAGCTTCTGGTGAAGGTGTGACAGCTCCTGGTGAAGGTCTGACAGCTCCTCCTAAATTCTGACCATTCCTGCCAAAGGTCTGACAACTCCTGCTGAAGGTCTGACAGCTCCTACTGAAGGTCTGACAGCTCTTGCTGAATTTGTGACAGCTCCTAGTGAAGGTGTGACAGCTCCTGGTTAAGGTGTGACAGGTCCTGCTGAAAGTGTGACAGCTCGTTCTGAAGGTCTGGCAGCTTCTGGTGAAGGTGTGACAGCTCCTGGTGAAGTTCTGACAGCTCCTGGTGAACATGTGAAAACTCCTGGTGAAGGTCTGACAGCTCCTGCTGAAGGTCTGACACCTCCTGGTGAATGTTCGACAGCTCCTGCTGAAGGTGTGACAGCTCCTGGTGAAAGTGTGACATCTCCAGGTGAATGTTTGACAGCTCCTGCTGAAGGTGTGACAGCTCCTGCTGGAGGTCTGACAGCTCCTTCTGATAATCTGACAGCTCCTGCTGAAGGTGTGACAGCTCCTGGTGAAGGTGGGACAACTCCTAGTGAAGTTGAGACAGCTCCTGCCGGAGTTCTGACAGCTCCTGCTGTCGGTCTGACAGGTCTTGTTTAGGTCTGATAGCTCCTCCTGAAGGTCAGAGAGCTCCTGCTGAAGGTGTGATAGCTTCTGGTGAAGGTCTGACAGCTCCTGCTGAAGCTGTGACAGCTGCAGGTGAAGGTGTGACAGCTCCTGCTGGAGGTGGGACAGGTCTTGGTGAAGGTCTGACAGCTCCTGCTGAAGCTGTGACAGCTCCAGGTGAAGGTGTGACAGCTCCTAGTGAAGGTCTGACAGCTTCTGCTGAAGGTCGGAGAGCTCCTTTGAAGGTCTGACAGCTCCTGGTGAATGTCTGACAGCTTCTGAGAAGGTCTGACAGCTCTCAGAGCGTCAAATTTACGTGGCTAGAGGGTGGTGTGCAGAAAGGAGACAGAGGAGTCCTGTAAAAGCCCCTTGATTGGCATAAAGGGAGAGCGTGCATCAGGCGTGTGTCCAACGCAGTCTCCCAATCACTTGGATCAAGTAGCCTTCTTTTCTTCTTTCCCGGCTGCATTTTCTTTCATTCCCTTTCCCCCTTGGCTGAGCTACTTGGAAGGTACTCGGGACTTCCCGATCTGCCCATCATGTCCCCCTCATTACGTGCCCTCTATAAAACACACGATCCATGATCATTTCAACTAGCTAAATCAATTGATATTTTTAGTGAGCTTTACTGATTGACATGGACTGCTCCTCAGCCAAGGCCATGCTAAACTCCTGAACTTAGGGAAGAAGAACAAAGACTTTATAGGGTTGTGAGAGACGAGGTGACATTTTGCTGAAGCCAAAAGATTATTCAGCTAAAGAATGAAAGCTGTTGGTTCTATGTGTTGTTGTTTGTGGTTTGGATATGTTCTGGTTGGTTTGTTGGGTGTTGCTGGAGAGGGGCGGGGTTGAAGCCCTGACTAAAAAGGAATTCAGATGATGGGGGAGTAGACAGAAAAGCAGGTGGTCAGGAGAGAATGGAAGTGCCCCAGTACCGAGCCAATGGGAAAGGGGACAGGGACTGCCCCAGCCGGGAAATGCCCGAAAATTTTCCACTTTGTTGGAAGGTGTGTGTGTTCTGCTCTCGGGAGGGACATGCAAATTCGGCTCGGCTGAATCGGTATGAATGAACAGTTGTTGCCCTCATTTTTAAAAGTGTTAAGTTTTCTTTTATAGTTATTTTGAAAGTTTTAAAGTTCTCATAAAACTTTCTTAGCCTTCTGATAATGTTTACATATTTCTACTAAAGTTCTCATGCACTGTTCATGCAAATAATGATTGTTTTACATTCTTCTTTGTGGGAGGAGAAAATTAATAGACTGTTAGTTTGACCAGTGTGGTTACAGAAGTGGCAATTTCATCCTCCAATCTACTGCCACTTTTAGAATTCTATATATTGCAAAGTCAGAAATAAAATTAACTCTTTTTCTCTCTTGAACTCATCAAGCTTCTGTGTACTCCTTTGGTGCCAAATAGCAACAAAGTTTCTTTTTGCTTTGAAGACTTTGTCCCCATTTAATTGTGTCAAAAAGCCTGTTCATTTCTAACAGGATTATAAATATTAAGTTCTTCACCCAGGGCAGATTTAAAGCCCAAACTCCCATGTCACGTCCCCCAGACTTCCGGAACATCGCCAGAGCTCCCCCAAACCCTCCTGTCAGCCCCTGGAAACGCCCCAGAGACCTCCCAACCCCTGTTTCAACCCCGCAGCTGCCTGTAACTCCCCCAAAGACCCCACCCCAGCTGCCCATAACTTCCCCAAAGCCCCCCCAAGCCCCATATCACATTCCCTGACCTCAAACAAACCCTTATTCTCCCCCCTGCCCCCCTGCAATTTCACTCACACACGGCCATGGCCTGAGGGGACACGCTGGTGGTCTTCAGGTGGGAGCTGGCCAGGGCATCCTGACCAAAGACCTGCGGAGCTTCAGCCTTTGCAGGGGAGGCTGGCAGCAGCTGCACCCCCAAAACAGCCCCTGCAGCCCCCTCAGCCATGCAGCTGCACTGCTGGATGACTGGCTCTACGTGTCTGGAGGTGCAGGGGGGGCTCGGGGCATCCTAGGGTAGGCTGGTGGGATTTTCAAGAGGCTACAGGGCCAAGGGGCCTGGAGGATCTGGAAGTGCTGGGGGAATTTGGGGAAAGGGGAGGTTGGAGGGATTTGGGGAGCTGTGTCATGACTGGCTCCATGTGTTTGGAAGTGGGAAGGGGTATCAGGGGGTCCGGGGCAATTTCTCGGGGGGCTTTGCAGGGACTATAGTGGCTGGGGGAGCTTCAGGGCATCTTGGGGGTGTGGGAGCATTTTGGAATGAGAGGGTATACGGGAGGGCTGGGGGGCAACGTGTTCTATGTCTTTAGAAGTGGGGAGGGGACTGGGGGCTGATTTTGGAGCCTCCACTGATTACTGGGTGCCCCCCTCCAGCAAAGGGCCAAGGCTGTTTTCTCCTCCCATCTGGGAGGGGGGGTGAGCTTTGAGGATTCCATCTTCAGTCGGGGGGGTCCCTTTGTCACTGAAACTGTGTGAAAATGAAACATCTCCAACAGCAAATTCAGGGTTAGAGAATCAAAGGCGTTACTTTATACTGGTCAGGACGTGCAACAGAAATCATTGCATCTACACATTGCCCGGGTGTGCAGCCAGCAACACACGGGCAGGAGGACACAGATGGCGCTTCCTGGCTGGGAGAGGACTTGTGGCCATCTCCAGGCACTGGTCTGACAGGGATCCCCGCAGCTCCAGCCCTGCACAGCCACTCTGTCGCCAGCACAAAGGCTTCAGCAGAACCAGCAAAGGCCAAGGGGCTACTTTTCCCTTCCCCACTGCTGGCCTGGGCCGCTTGCTGAGCACAAGGACCCGTTTTCCCCTCTACCCCTGTGCTCTGCAGACCCTGGGCAGCAAATGAAAGATCCTGGGAGTCTGTCTATTACAACATATCCTACATTTATATGCTAAGGAAAAAGGAAAATAAGGAAAGAACAATGTTGAACAAATCAAACATTGCTTCTGGCTGAGGTGGCCCCAGCAGACAGAGCTTCTGGGATCAGTTCTCTGCAGAGCTCCAGCAGTGCAGCCAGCCGAGCCCTGACAGACGAGGCCGCGTCCTCCATGCCCTGTGGAGCTGATCACGCAGGCTGTCGAAGATGGAATATCGAGCTCTCTCTACTGCCTGGAGGACGTACAGTGTTTGAATTGCCAGGCTTCCGACGGCGACGCTGATGTCATCTGCCATGCCTTCAAGGGCTGAAAGAGAGAGGAACAGAGCCATGGTCAGTTCCCGGATCTGAGGGGACCCGAGGAGACCCCCGTTCCAGGGCCGTGCCAGCCGGCTCTAGCCATGGCCAGCAGGGAGCAGGGACCAACAGGATCAGCCCGAAGCTGCTGGCCACGAATCCCCCAGGTGGCCCTGACGTCTCTGTGTGCTCTGCCCACACCGCCCCTCGTCCGCACAGGGAGCAGAGCCCTCGGCAGCCGGGGCAGGGCTTGCAGCTCCCCCGCCAGCCCCCGCTGACAGCCCGCTGCCCTCACTCACCCTCACAGATGAGCTGGAGCTCTTCCTTCTTCCCCCTGAGGTGCTGCCCGGCCATCCCTGTGAACACAGAGCCTGTCACGGCCCAGCGGCACAGCTCCCTGCCAGCGGCGCTGCCAGCCCTGTGGCCACACGGCCTCCTGGCCCGGCAGGGCTCAGCCCGGGCCCTTGCCGCACGCTGCCGGCCCAGGGCACGGCTGCGAGAGGGCGGCAGCAGCGCCGAGGCCAGGCGGGGCTCCACGGCGCCGGGCCCGGATGGCGCTGCCGGGGCAGCAGCCGGGGCTGGGGCCGAGCTGCGGCGGGGCGGGGAGGGAAGGGGAGCCCGGGCTCACGGCTCACCGATGAACCTGATGGCCTCCTCTCGCAGGGACTGCTGCGGGCTGTCCAGGTACTGCAGGGCCCGGCGCAGGTGCTCGGCCGCTCGGCTCCTGTCGTCGGCCAGCTGCAGAGAGCGGCAGGAGGGAAGGGTTGGCGCGGGCTCAGCCCCTGTGCCGGGCGCTCCCTGCGCCCAGCCCCGGCCTCCCCTGCCCGCACAGCCCTGAGGCGCGGCCAGCAGCCGCGGGCGCCGGGCTCTGGAGGGGGCAGAGGGGCGGCTGCTGCCCCGGGAGCCGCGGCGCCGCCCCGCCCCGCGGCCCCGCCGGGCCGGGGCTCCATCGGCCCCGGCTCGGGCCCACGGGAGCCTGGAGAAGAGCCCGCGCAGCCTCTGGGTGCAGCAGCGGGCAGGGGCACAGCTGCCAGCCCACACACTGAGCACCGCGCTCAGGGGGCTTCTCCAGCCTGAGGCTGGCACTTCCAGGCCGTCCTTACCAGGCACTCGGTGAACTTCCACAGCTTCTTGTTCTTCACCAGTTTTTGAAGATCCCTCCTCTTCAGGAACTCAGCCACACAAAGCAGCGTTTCCTGAGAAACCTGGAGAGCAGCAGAGATGCGGAGATGGCCCCACAGCCCAGGGCGCAGGACCTGTGTCCCTGTGTCCCTGTGCCAAGGCCTGGAGGAGGCTGCAGCCCACGAGGCGCTAGGGCAGGAGGCAGCTGAGCCCCCTCCCAGGGGGACAGCAGCAGCCCATGAGTCCTCACCTGTGCCACATGCTGATTCTCATCATGGCAGTGGAAGAAGAGTGGCAGCAGGCTCTGGCGCACGTGTGTCTTCAGGGCCTTTTCTTCCTTTTCCAGTGGAAGAGACACCAATGTTTGGAAGAGCAGTATGGAGAGCAGCTGCACATGGCTATTGTCCTGTATGAAAGGAAGAAAAAAAGACCTCAGCATCGGCTGCACGGGGCTCAGCTTGGCTCAGGCCTGCAAATCCACAGGGCACAAAGTGTCCAGGCAGCAGTCAGTGGCCGTGGCTGGGGGCAGCGAGCCTTACGTGGTCAAAGAGTGGCAGGAGCGCCTCAACCAGCTGCAGTGCGATGGGGCTGGGTATCAGCATGGCCTTGTCCCAGAAGATAAAGCTGAGGAGCCTGACTGTCATGCTGACTATCTCTCCATCTGCGTCCCACAGGAGCTCCACAAGACTTTCAGTCAGGCTCCACATTTTTTCGCTCTGTGCAGAACACAAGTTTGTGAAACGCCATCCTGCTGCCGCAGGGCCTAGGGGCCAAAGGGCTGTTCCGAAGCACTTGGGCAGTTGAACCAGGAGGCAGGAGAGCTGGGAGCAGCTGCCCCAGCGCCCAAAGCCCAGCCAAGCCCAAGCGACTGCATTCCCAAGCGCAGCCTCAGCCGCTGCCCCCTTCTCACCATCAAGGGATCATCGATGAGCACAAGAAGGGCCCTGAGCGCCAGGCGACGCCTCTCCCTGCACTCGCTCCGCAGGTGCCTTGACAAGATTTGCAGGATTCTCTTAGCACCGCGTTCACTCAAGTTCAGGCACTCAAGAACCTGAAAGGCACAGGGCAGTGACAGGGGACCTGGCCGGCAAGAGCCCGGAACAGCACAGGGCTGGGCCCAGGCAGCAGCGCAGGGCGCGGGCACCGTCCCAGGCAGTTGCGGCTACGAGAGGGCAGAGAGCTGGGAGGCAGCTGAGCGAGGCAGCGCTGGCCATCAGGCTCACCTCCACAAGGAACGCCAGGGCGGGCAGTTCCCAGCGTGGCTCCTGTGTGCTGAGCAGCCGGAGCAGGTCGCGAGCGATCCTTGAGCACAAGGGGATGGAGACACAGGACATCTCCCTGGCAGGAGAAAAAGAAACCAAGACTTTGGGCCGGGGGACAAACCTCTCCCAGGACTGACTCACAGAGGTCTGGCCTTTCCCCAGCATCCTGTAAGGGCCCTGGGCTATTTGGGAGGTGGCTCCTTGTGGGCCCCCTCCTCTCCCAGCCTTTTCCAGTCGGCTTGGCTGTTCCTCGGTGACAAGGCCCTCTGGCCCACGACCACGGGGACTGTGTGGGGCACCCTGGGCACTGAGCACAAATGTCAGAGGCAGTGGGGAGAAGGGGGTCTCACCTGGCCAGCAGACCCACGGCATAGTGGTGGGTGTCAGCACACAGCAGCGTGTCCCAGCCACACTTGCGTTCTATTGCCACCACCACATCCTCGTGCTGCATTTGGCAGAGCAGGGACTTCAGGGTCCGCACTGCAAACCTGCATGCAGAGCAAAGCCCAGGTCACGCTGGGAGCACTGGCTCCTGCCCTGGGCACCTGGCAGGGACAGGAGGACTGGCATGGAGCACCTGTTGGGGTTGGTGGCAAGGCCGTATTGCTGCTGGCATCCCTTCCAGAAGGTATCGACCTCCGCTGGCACATCCAACGTGCTGAAGAACACTTGGAAGAGCAGATGCACAAAGAGGCGGGGGAAATACACGGTCACTACATGTGGGACACAGGGCATCTGGAGGATCTTCCACATCACCACAGTTGCCTGCAAAGGACAGAGCAGCCCGAGACAGTGCTCAGTGCCGAGGTGTCCGTGTGGCAGGGCCCGAGCATGGGAGGGAGAGGCCCGGAGAGACACAGGGGGAGCACCGGGCCTGGTGGCCCTGAAGCTGCCCCGAGGCCAGGTTTCAGCCCAGCGCCTGAGGCAGGGAGATGCAGTGGGGGAAGGAGGATGCAGAGCTGCTGGACAGGTGGCCTTGGGGCCAGCAAAGGCCAGTGTCAGAAACTCACAGCCAGGACAAAGACCCCCGTTTTGTCCCCATCGGAGGTGCATGTGCTGTGCTCTGGCCAGCTCCCCAGCACATCGAGGAGTATCAGCTGCGCCGGCTCCGCAGTCCTGGGCGAGCACATGATGCTCTTCCACATGGTCAAAGCAGCTCTGTGGGGTCAGAGCTCTGTCTCAGAGGAGTCTGGGACACAGCACCGTGGCCTGGGCGGCAGCGGGGAGCTGAGCTGGCTGCCAGCCCTGCCTCTGCCCACTGCCCCTCGCCAGCAGCACCCAGACAGCCCAGCCCTGTGGGGACAGGTCCCTGAGGGCCAGCGAGGAAGCATGGCAGAAGGCTCGGGGGCTGACGTGCCAGGGCTGGCAAAGGGAGCAGCCAGAGGGCCCTGGAACTCTCTGTTGGTCAGACACCTGGGACAGGCTGTACAGGCTGATGGGCTGGGGAGCCCTGAGCCCTCTGGGCAGGTGGGCCCCATACCTGTCACAGGATGGGGCCACACGCAGGAGCGTCATTACTACGTCAGCAGGCTGCTCTTTGGTGAGATCCAGCAGGGCCCTGTTCAGCCTGTGCTCAGCAAACTGATTGGCCATGAGCCACTGGTGGATGTACCTCACCATGGCAGGCACCTGGAGAAGGCACGGGGAGACTTGGAAAGCTGCCAGAGGGAGGAATGTCCCCAGCTTCCCCAGAGAAGTGCTTCCCTTGCCACCCCACTGCCATGGCCCTCAAAGCCAGGGATGTTCCACAGAATGCTCCAAGCGCGGTGCTCGGCTGAGCAGTGACAGCAGGCCCAGCCCAGGTGGGGATGGCTGCAGGTACCTGCGCTGTTCTGCGGAAGAGGCCACGGGTGCGTTCCTGCTCTTGTGTGCGCTGCACGGCTGCATCTGGCAAAGAGCGAGCGCAGCCTGAGCTGAGGGGCTGCGGGCGAGGCCGGAGAACACAGCCCAGCCCTGCGCTCCCCAGGTAGGAACAGCCCCGGGATGTCCCAAGGG
The DNA here is from genome assembly GCF_031753505.1 of Anomalospiza imberbis. Classification (NCBI taxonomy): domain Eukaryota; kingdom Metazoa; phylum Chordata; class Aves; order Passeriformes; family Viduidae; genus Anomalospiza; species Anomalospiza imberbis. The sequence goes on along the minus strand of NW_027099808.1, from coordinate 146,504 downwards.
ATGGAGCACGGCTCTGGGGTGTCTGTCCTGGCCCCTATTCCGTCCTGTCCATGGGCATGTCCCCAGGGGATGGGATGGGATGGGATGGGATGGGATGGGATGGGATGGGATGGGATGGGATGGGATGGAATGCAATGGGATGCAATGGGATGCAATGGGATGCAATGGGATGCAATAGGATGCAATGGGATGGGATGTGGCCAAGCTGGCTGCAGCCACCAGCCCTGCAGCCCAGCAGCCCAGCTCTGCCACTCACCCTCCTGCAGAGGCTTGAACCGCACCACCTCTTCAGTCTCCTGTGCTGGGCCAGCTCCAGGGCCTTCTTCCTCTTCCTCCACCCAGGCCAGCTTGGGCACTCTCGGGGATCTCTGCTCCATGTCAGTGACTGGATTTGTGACGACTCACAGGAGAGATGTCTCAGAAATCTCCGAGTCAGCAAGGCCTGCAGTCGTGCCTGGAAGGCACCTTCAAGAGAGAAGCCTCAGGAAGGCTACAGGACAGCAAGTCCTGCACTCTGGTCTCGAGGGCTCCTTGCCACAAGGACAGGAGACTCCTGTCAAGGATTGTGGTCTGGCCTCGAGGGCACTGGTGGCAGGGATGGGAGATGCCTCTGGGGCACCAAGTCCCACGGTCTGCCCTCGAGGACACCTGCAGAAGAGAAGCCTTGGGAAGGCCACGGGTCACCAAGTCCTGTGGTCTGGCCTCGAGGTCAGCTGCAGGAATAGCACCTCGGAAAAGCTCTGGGTCAGACACGAACAAGTGTGCTGTGCGGGGGCTCCTCACGGCACCGCTCTGTCCCGTCCTGTCCCGTCGCGTGCTCCGAGCACTGTGGTGTGGCCTTGTCACCACCAGCTCCTATGTCACCCCGTGTCACAAAGGGCCCTTGGACACGCTGTCCCGTTCCATGCCACGGTGACCATGCTGCACCATGTCACAAAGGGCCCCTGCACACACTGCCCCCTGCCCTGGGACCACCCCCAGCCCACCCAAAGTGGCTCAGGTTGGAAGGAATCCCTCACCCCAAGTGTCTAAGACACCCCGACAGGATCTTTAGGAACGGCTCAAACCATCAGCAAACGCTGCCCTGCTCTGCGGGCTCAGGGCAGCAGAAGGAGGCCCCAGGGCTGCCGACGCAGCTGCGCTGGGAAGGGCATGGGGCCTTCCACAGAAGCTGGCACGGCCTCCTTGGGACACGTCCTGGCTGGTGGCCATCCTAAGCGTGGCCGTGTGACACAGACGAGGAACGTGTGGGCCAGGGCAGGAATGCTGCTCTGACCCCTTGCGCCCGGGGAGCGCTGACATCAGCAGATGTGGCAGGGTCCCTGCCCAAGCAGACCTGCCACCCCTGAGCCCTGGCAGCACCAGTGCCTGTCTCCTGCCCCAGAGACCTGTGCCCGTGGGGGGCTTCTGTGCCAGAGGGAGCCAAAGCCCACGTGCATTGGGGGCTGCACTCCTGCCTGCAGTGGCTGTTGGCAGGAGCACCTGGAGCAACTGCTGGCAACACTTGGGTCTCTGTCAGAAGCTCTTACTCCATGCTGAAATTATCTTCTCATTGAAGTTATTGCCTTCAGCACAAAACCATCTCAGCGGCGAAGGCACAGAAGAATCTGGCAAGTAAGAATCCTCAGTTCAGGAATGCTTTACTTCCCATTGCTCGACTCAAGTAGTTCCAAAAAGTTGCAAACTTCCCAAATTAATTGGGATGGCCTGAGGAGGTGAAGATTTGTAATTTTGCTTCCCATCTCAAAGCAGCAACTCATTTGCCTTAACTTCATCCACTGAGGGTCACTTTACAGAACATAACACTACACAAAAAAAGGGCAAAAAACAAGGGCCATGCTTTGGTTTTCTAGGAAGGGATGATAATATCCTAATTCTCTTAAGGAATAAAAGCTCTCAAGAAATGAGAGTCCACTCAGTGGTACAAAAGTAGCCCAAAGAAATGAGTAGATTACAAAAGGGCTAATCCTCCCCCTGGTACAGATTTCTAAGTGGCCAGTAAAGTACAGCTCTCCCCTCTTGTTCCCTGCAGGAGAATCAGGACCATGAAGAGGAAAAGTCACAGATATTCTTTCTGCCCTCCCTAACCAAAACTGTGCCAAAGCACAGATGCTGCCTTCAAACTGACTCAAATTCCAGCCTAGACCTCTCACCTTCCAGACAACTCCTTCTCCAACACCCCCCCAACACCAACCCCCCCAGACTCCCACACAGAAGCCCTCAACACCCCGCCAGGAGCCCCAGCTGTCCCCATCCCTCCGCAGAGCTTTCCCACCCTCCAGCAAACGCCCTGGTTCCCTGCAGGTGCCGTGGGATGGCACTCAGGAGGATCTGCTCCAAGGCCTTCCCCTGGAGCACGCTCAGGCTGCCAGGCCTATGGATCCTGGATCATCCTTCCCACCGAGCCTTCCCGTGCACGGCTGTTCCATTTGCACCTTTGCGCTCAGCTCGGACTTCTCCACTTCACCAGGAGTGCTGGGAAAGGATGGAGAGCAGCCGGGCAAGCTCTTTCTCCAGCTCCCTCTTTACCCTTGGGGAGGGAGAACATTCCACAGGAAAGCAACTGGTGCCACAAGGAGCGGGTGGCCTCAGGCACCTTTGGGGATGGAACAAGGCCTTTGTTTGACATAAGTAAGCACAAGCAATGCACATGAGTAAACAAGTAATTAGCACAGACATACCTAAGTACTTAGCACCAGTTAGCATAAGAAGAACCTGGTGGCCTAACTTGACATAAGAGTGACCTGACAAAAAGCTTTAGACATAGTCTACCAGAAGAACTAAGGGCAAGTGTGGAATCAGCCCTGTGCAGGGAAGCTGTGATGAAGACTTTGTGCTGCTTTGGGGCATCGAGACCGCTCCTGGCCAGCACCTGGAAATCAGCTTCAAGTTTGGGAATCAGACACCATGTATTTCTAACCCCCTGCCTATCAAATCACCACAGCCGTGTAAAGAAGGACGGTATGTTTGATACATTCCTACATCAACCCACTTAAATTTATATGTGGCAGAGAAACATTTTAGTGGGTGCAGACCCCTGCCCTCCCGCCAGGTCAATAAAAGGGCTTTTGGTAGACCATACATTTGGCTGCCGATTTGTTTGAACGAGGGAGACCCCTCAGGACTGCTGTATCCTGAGGGAACACCATTGGCCTTGGCCTGTAGGCACCTGCACAAGCTTAAAATCAGCTGCCTCAGCTTCCAGGACCTCTCTTGGCCAGCATCCTGACGTGGATGCAGGACTGCTGTGAGGCACTGCTGGGACCCAGCGGGACAGGACCGGCTGTCTCGTGTCCACGCAGCACCCCTCACACAGCCAGGGCCATCCCAAAACCAGACAAACACTCACTTGTCAGCAGAGGGGAGCAAGGAGCACTGGGCTCCTCTCAGGGTATCTCAGCTGGGCTGGCTCCACAACATGCCCCCACTCTCAGGCCTGCTGATGCCCAGCTGCCAGAAATGCCTACCTTGTTCTCTCCAGGATGTACAGGGAGAGCCAATGAGCAGGACGCCTTGGGAGGCAAACCTTCCCAGCCTTTTCTGAGGCCAGGGACACACCAAGATCAGCCAAGACTCTCCACGCTGCCTGGCCCACACAGCCCAGCTCTGTGCTGGCTCTGGGCCACAGCAGCTTCCACTAAGCAAGAGGCAAATGCACATTGCCAAGAGTTGAAACACAGCAGACAGGGAAGAGGTGAAAAGTGTGTGTGTAAAGGCCTTTTAATTCACAGCTCTCAGAGAGAGCTCTGGGGCTCACGGCTGGACAGAGATGCTCCTGCTCATGCCTCTGTCCAAAGGGGGAACACACCCTGCTGCAGGTGCTTGGGTTGGTCTCTGCAGGTCCAGGCAGATGCCAAACCCGCTCTTCACAGCCTTCTCCCTTCCCTTGCCACTCTGCCACAGAGAGCCAAAGGGGGACCCTTGCACCTACCTCACTGGGAGCTCCCTGGGAAGCACTTTCCTTGAGAAGCAAGCCCTTTTCCTCCAAAGGCATTTCTCCAAATGAAGCTTTCTTGGGCAACACCAACACACTCTTAAGAAAAGCTGGAAAGGCTTAATGACTTCAGGTCCTTTCAGGACAGGCACTCCAGCTGTAGCTCATATTCTCCCAAGTGTGTTTCCAGGTGGAGGTTCAGAGGGGCAGCCCCAGGCCCTCTACAAACACAAGCTGCCTGCTGCCTCTTCACCTGCCTCAACTCCTGCCTGCGGTCATGGCACCAAAACCAGGCTGTTCCAGCCAGAGCCCAGAGCCCTGTTCCCGCAGGAAGCTGTTGCCAGCACCTTCCAGGACTCTCCGCTGTGCATGCAGAGCTTTTCATGCCCGCTCCCAACAGGCTTTGGAAGGCAGAGCACAACCTGGCTGGCTCTGCCACCAGCACAGCCCAAACACTGGTGGAGGAAGAAGTAGCAGGGGTTGTTTTGCGGCCATGCCCAAGAGAAACTGGAAGGGTGCCCTCCCTCTGGTCTCACTTGGTTGGCTTTCTGACTGGCTCTGAGCCTGGGGCTGCCATTGCTCAGTTGTGGGGACCAGAACCACACCCGGGATCCCGGCACTGCCTGACCGTGCTCCAGGCACTCTGTGCAGAGATAAACAGTGTGTATCAAGCTTAAAAGGGGCCTTGACCAAAAGGGCTGCTGGTAAGCTGCTCAGAGACATCTGGTGCACAGCTCAGTCCCTGTGTGAGTAAAGGTTTGGGGCTTGCAAGCAGTCGCCAACCAAGCATGGCCGGAGGGAGGGGGAAGGGTCCATTTGCCAATAGAGCGGCAGGAGGAAGGGATATTTACTGTTCAATTCTGTGACCACTAGTGATCCTGGGGGTGGGTCAAGTGAATCTGGACCTTAATGCTGTGATTCTACTTACTGCTATTGTGCGCTTATGGTGTCTGGACATTGTGGTTAATGTAGGTGGGTTTTTGTGATTGTGTGAGTGAGTGCCTTTGTGGGCTCAGTTATACGAAGGAGGGGGCGAGTGAGTGAGTGTACCCATGGTGTGGGGCGGGGAGGCTCTGCCTACTAGTGAGGCGGCCAAGTGAGGCCCAGGGTGCCGGCTGGGAGGCTGTGTGGGCAGATAGCGTCCTGCGGGGAGGCAGCTGGGGAGAAGCAGAGCAAGCAAAGAAGTGTGGGTGAGGACACGTGGCATGTTTGAATGTGTTTGTGTAGATTGTGCATGTTTTAACTGTGGCTAGACGAACTGAGAGGATTCCACTGCCTCAGTGGTTCGGGTTTGACCCCTGGGAGTTTGTAAATCCAGTGAATCACTGGATAGATAAAGGGGATGAATGGGTTTATTTAGAGGGACTTTATTGGACCTCAGCTAATGGTAACATAAAGGTAATTTACATCGTTTCTCTAGATTGGAAGCAACCCACTGTGGAGAATTTAGAAATTCACGAAGGAGTAAGTGGAATAGCCTGCCTTTGTGGGCAATTCTTGGGAGCCTTGGGCACCTCGAGAGACTGGCACCCTCCATGGGCACTATTGCAGTGCGGAGTTTGTGAGAAGCGTTGGTATTGCTGTTCAGCAGGCGGCGGGGCATATGCTCTGAGTGTGGATGGATGTTTCCTAATTGAGCCCATTTTGAACCTCAGATTTTAAAGCTTGTGTGTGGAAAATCACATCTGGTACCTGTAACCTGGGGTTGCACGTGGGAGGAGAATTGGGAAAGGACTGTGAGGCTTTGTGAAGAGAGTTTTGGGTGGAAGTGAGAAGGAGAAGGAGATAATGGGAACGCACCAGAGCAAAGAAGTTACCCCGAGCTAGCTCTTTAGGGTGTATCTTAACCCACTGGAAAGAAGTCACCAGTAGGGGGGGATTGGAGAACAAGATTTAATCCAACACTGCATGCGGTGGTGGCCATTATACAGGCTGGAAGATTGAGCCAAGTGGCCACCGGCAGGAACTTTAGATTGTAATACCTTGTTGCAGTTAATGCGGTTTTTAGACAGGAAGGAAGTAGGATGAGGTCTCTTATGCTGATATGTTTCTTGCCTTACGAAATCATCTGGAATGGGAGAGGCACTGTGGGCTCAGCGCTCCCTCAGACCCACTGGTGTTAGCCCTTGAGAAGGAAAACAAAGGAAATAGAGGGCAAATTAAGCAATGTTGCTCAGCGTGCAGCATAGGACAGCCATGTACCAAATCAGATAAGGTCTACCGTGCTGCAGCTCAAGAACAAGATACAATAGATTTGCTGAAAGTGCCTCCTAGGAGACGGGAGGATGAGGATGAGGATGAGGATGAGGATGAGGATGAGGATGAGGATGAGGTGGACTTTCCAAAAAAAGAGGATGCAGGCTTGGAAGGGACATCTACTCAAACCCACTCCCCTCCTGGCAGTCCGGTTTTGTCCAGAACCAGGAGACAAGCAGTGTTACAGGCCGCTCTGCGAGAGGCAGTGGGACCAGAAGGAGGGAGACTGATGGTTAAAGTACCATTCTCCACCCCTGATCTAGAGGCGTGGGAAAGGATTGCTAAAAATTACCACAGCAACCTGACACTTATTGCGAAGCATTTACAATATGTTATCAAACAACACAACCCAGATTGGAGAGACACCCAGGTATTACTGGATACTTTCACTGAAACAGAAAAGCAGCTGATCCTGAGAACAGCAGGGGCTTTGGCAGAGGATCACCGTAAAAGCCAGTGATTGGATGTAAGAGAATTTTTCCCTCTCCAAGGGATCCTAAATGGGATCCAAATATATCGGCAGAGTTTCAGAAATTAGCAGATTATCAAGATTGGATAGCACTGGGAGTGGAGAGAGCTATCCCAAACACCAAAAAATGGTCTGTCCTGTATTCTATTAAGCAGGGGCCTTCCGAGACTCCATCTGAGTTTCTAGAGTGTCTAAGGGATTCTATGCATCGCCATGCATCATTAGACCTGGGGTCTGAGATAGGAATTGTGGTGCGGAGAATCACAAATGGGACATCTCGCCATGATCAATATGATCAAGTGAAGCCAATTTTATTGTACAGAGGCCTGTATTTAGAATCAGTTCTGCTGTGCAAGAGTCTCTATCTAATACATGATTGGTTAATCCTAGCTGTTTATGCGTCTAAAATTAAATGCTGGTTGGATCACCCAATTCTTCATGCGTCTTGCTTTGGTTGTCTGGCCCACCCTGAGTTCTCTTTTTTATTTTGCTGACAACTTTGCGGATTCCTCTGACTTCTTCTTTTCCTGTCGTCAAGGATTCACTGACCCCGTTTCTAGAACTGGTTCCTTTGTTACCAGAAGGCTGGAATGTGCATCTGCTGAATGTGTCCATTGTCCTGCAAAAAATCCTCAACAGGGGATGTTCTATTAGTTCCAGAAGCAGGGTGAAATCTATTAGGGTGGGATTTACAGGTGCAGTTAGACATTGGAGTACTGCCAGAGGAAGGAAAAATGGTGGTTAAACTTCTCCAATTAACGGAAGAGAATGAGGACAAAATTCATGAGATGGTGCGGGCAAAACCAAAAAATCAAGGTAAATTGAACATGAAACCTGTAGTAATAAAAACAGTTGATGAGAACCATCCAGTTCAGGTATGACAATACCCACTCTCCCTGGAAGGGAGACAAGGACTGCAGCTGGCCACCCAGGACCTACTTGAGTAGGGTGCCTTAGAACCATGTATGTCCCCCATAATACACCTGTTTTACCAGTAAAGAAGTCTGATGGGACTTACAAGCTTGTCCAAGATTTAAGAGAAGTTAACAAAAGAACAGTGAATCAGTACCCAGTAGTGCCTAAGCCCTATACACTACTGAGTAATATCCCCCCAGCACACCAGTGGTTTAGTGTGACAGACCTAAAAGATGCCTTTTGGGCATGTCCACTGGCAGGAGAAAGTAGGGATATGTTTGCCTCTGAATGGGAGGACCCCGATTCAGGGAGAAAGCAACAGCTTCGGTGGACTAGGTTACCACAAGGGTTTTCCAAATCCCCAAACCAAACAATTCTCCATCAAACCTGAGATAAAGATCATCCAGTATGGAGACGATTTGCTTCTCTCAGGACGGGAAGAAAACAAAGTTCGAGAATCCACCATAGCATTGTTAAGTTTTCTGGGGAACCAAGGACTTTGAGTATCAAAAGGGAAACTCCAATTTGTAGAGAGGGAAGTAAAATGCCTAGGACGTGTGATTTGTCAAGGGAGCCAGTGGCTGAACCCTCAGAGAATTGCAGGGATTGCCTCACTCCCACGGCCAAAATCTAAGAGAGAAGTCAGAGGGCTTTTAGGCCTGTTGGGATAGTGTAGGCTATGGATTGAAGGATACATGCAGGCCATCAGGTTCTTGTTTGAAAAGTTAATAGAAGAAGAGATAAGGTGGGAAGAAGACGACAAGCAAATTTTGAAGCTTTAAAGAAAAAATTAGTCAGTGCAGCAGCACTGAGTCTTCCTGCCTTAGACAAACCCTTCTATCTGTTTGTGGATATAGAAAAAGGGGCAGCACATGGAGTGTTAGCCCAGGACCGGGGAGGATCCAGGAAACCAGTGGCCTGTTTATCAAAACTGCAAGACCCTGCCAGCTGGGGGTGGCCAACCTGCATTCAGGCGGTGGCAGCGAGCGCCCTACTCGTAGAAGAAAGCAAAAAATTAACCTCTGGGGGAAAATTGAAAATATATACCACTCACTCAGTAAGGAGTATCCTCAGCTAAAAGGCTGAGAAATGGCTCACTGATTCCCAAGTGCTAAAATATGAAGCCATCCTAATAGACAATGGATAATTAGAGTTAATTGTGAGTAACCAACTGAACCCTGCCCAGTTTTTAGATGGAAATCCAGGTGAGGAATTAATATATAATTGCCTAGAGGTTATAAATTATCAAACTAAAGTAAGAGAGGACCTAACACATCAACCATTCCAAGGAGGGAAATGATTGTACATTGATGGATTTCCACAGGTAATCCGGGGACAATGGGTATCAGGATACATTATAGTAGATGAAGAGTTAGTGGCCCTAGAAAAAGGAAAGTTACCTTCCAACTGGTCAGCCCAAGCATGTGAGTTGTATGCCCTAAAGCAAACTCTGGAAATATTAGCACAGAAAAGAGGAACAATATATACAGACTCAAAATATGCTTTTGGAGTAGTGCATACCTATGGGAAAATCTGGGAAGAGTGTGGGCTATTAAATTCAATGGGGAAAGGAACTAAAAACTTATTTTAGAAGTGATAGAAACCTTACAAATACCAGAAGAAGTGGCAGTAGTATATGTTAAAGGACATAAAAAAGGGGTGACTCAAGAAGAACAGTGGAACCATTTAGCAGATTTAGACGCTAAGAATTCAGCCAAATCAGGGTCAGAAAAACTAATGATAGCATTAACCCCTATGGGAGAAATAGAAGAAGTTCCCGTATTCAGTGAGACAGAAGAGAAAGAATTCCTTAGAATAGGAGCTAAGAATGATAACAAAGGGAAGTGGAGATTAGCAGATGGGAGACAAATGTTGAATAAACTCCTTGCCAGGAAAATGTTAGAAGGCATACATGGAACAACACATTGGGGTACACAAGCGCTAAGTGATCAATTTCTAAGGGACTGGGGCTGCATTGGAATTTTTTGGGGATAGCTAAGCAAGTAACTGAAAGGTGTGTGATATGCCAACAAGTGAGTCAGAAAATCATGAGGAAAACACCCAGAGGAGGGCAAGAACTAGCCTTAAGACCCTGTCAAAACATCCAAGTAGACTTTACCGAGCTTCCCCATGTACAACGGTGGAAGTTTTTACTAGTGATAGTAGGCAACTTGACTCACTGGGTAGAGGCGGTACCCACGGTTAAAGCCAATGCCAATGTTGTGAGTAAAACACTTCTAGAATCAATCATTCCCCAATATGGGATGGTGAACAGGATTGATTCAGACCAAGGAACTCATTTCACCTCTAAAATATTGCAAAAAGTTGTTCAAACCCTGGGAGTAAATGGGAATTACATACTCCATGGCATCCACAGAGTTCTGGTCACACTGAGAGGATGAATCAAACTCTTAAAAGAGCTCTAGTTGAGCTGATGACTGAAACCCACGTCATAGATAAAATGTCTCCCTTTGTCCTTATTAAAAATTAGAAACCAACCCCGGTCAGATCTGGGGGTGTCACCCTATGAAATGACATTTGGTTACCCTTTTTGACCTCACCCCAGAGCATTGCCATCTATGAGGAAGGGGAAGCCAATGCCAAGAAATATGTTATGTCTATAGGAGAAACCTTACAAGGGCTAAGACATAAAGAGGCAATTCCTCAAACTAACACCCTGGATTTCAGAATCCATAATGTTAATTCTGGGGATTGGATCAAGTAATGATCAAGTCATGGAGAGATCAACCTCTAACTCCTCAGTGGGAAGGTCCCTTTCAGGTACTGTTCATCACCGAATCAGCCGTGTGAACTGCAGAGTGGGGATGGACTCATGCCAACAGATGGACTCATGCCAACAGTTAAAGGCCCGGTAGAAGAACCCAAAGAGTGAACTACAACATCCAGACTGGGTGAAACGAGATTGACTCTTAAGCAGAGACTGAAAGACAACCAGAAAGACACCGAGATGCCCAAAGTCAAGCTTCCACCAACCAGTTTGAGGACTGTCTTTCTGTGTTAATGGGTGAGAATTATCAGCATCTGTTGATGGGAAGTACACAAGGGTCCGTAAAAGGTGATGGGACAGCTTCTTTAAGAAAATAAGACAAAGGAAGCAGGGCAAGACCCCTTTGTTCACTACCAAGAAGACCCTATAGCCCTGCTGTGGGTAGCAACCCCGTAGGCATGGTAAGGTAGGGACAAAAGGCCATACTGGACATCTGTAATTCCCCAACTGTCTTTGAATACAAAAGGGACTGGAGGGCGAGACCGAGCTGGCCTCTGGACCCCTAAGATACAATGACTATGGATCGCAACCACATAGGCACGGTAGATGGGAGTCAGAGCCATACTGGACCTCTGTAAGGCCCTTTTGTCCATTCCAAATAAGTGTGTCTAAGGAAAACCTGAGATTTTTCTCCTGTTCCCACTGTCCTTGCCCACATCAACAGCTGCTAGTATGACTCATTCAAGAGAGAGAGAATTTTTTTAATGTAATTGTTCAAGCAAAATGACTTATAGAAAAAGAAAAGGGGGTTTGTTATAGATGGGTAATCCTATTGTTGACTCTCACAATTAAGGGGTGAATATTAAGTATATGTTAAGAGAAGTTGTGTAGGTGTATAGTTATCTTTCCCCTCCCTCTTGCATTGTTATCACGGGATGCCCTCAGTAGTCAAGGCATTTGGGAGGGTCGGCTTGTTGCTATGGCAGCGCCTGACCTCCAATCAAGCTGTAAGAAAGTGATCTCCACCACTGGACAGTGAAGAAGAAGTGGATTGACAAGACTTTGGGAGGGGCTAGAGGTATAAAAGATAGAGCATCCATTTTGTAGATGAGCACAGGGTGACTGAATGCTTTGCTTCTGGCACTGTATTTATTCTTTATTCACTCTTCTGTTGTATTTTGATAAGGTCGTAATAAACCATTTACATTTGTGAAAGTGAAAATAGTTTCTCACATGGGGTTAGGGAATGTGGGGCAAGGTGTCCACACTGGGTCAGACCTCAAGTTAAACTTCTCTGACCTGGCCAGACCTCTTTAGGAGCGGCCCTACATCAATATCAATCACAGAATGCTGCAATCACCTCTTCTCTAATGAGAACAGTAATAAAAGACACTCTTTAAAATAGGAATACATATTTCTTAGAAGCTCTTTGAAATATTTCTCCATAACTGTAAAAGGAAACCTTCTTAATGAACTACATTAGAGCAGAGGGAAATCAAGGCAGAGCCATGGTTTGTCAGAAGTTGCTTGATCCTAATGAGCCCTGTGGTGCATTTGGAGCTGAGCCCTGGAACCTCAAGGCCTGAGAGGAGATTGCACAAACCTTTCCAGGAGTCAAAGTCAGAGGAAAAACCCAAAATGTCTCAAAGCATTAATGGGTGCCACTGAGGTCCATCCCAAACACAGGCTCCTCATGGACTCCTTGGAGGAGAGAACTGGAGGCCAGGATGGTAAAAAAAAAAATCTCAGAAACTCAGTGTGGAAAGGAAAATCCAAAGTACCTTAAACTCCTTGAGTATCTCAAAACATCAATGAGCCCCACTGAGTGTCAGTACAAAGCTCTCAAGGGACACGTTAAAGCAGATAATTGGGGCCATGATTGCACAAACCTCTCACAGAGTCTGGATCAAAAGGGAAACACCAAGTACCTTAAAAGAACTGAAGTACCTTGAAGCATTAATGAGCCCCACTGAGTGTTGTTCCTGACAAAGCCTCTCCAGGGACTAATTACAGCAGATAATTGGAGGCCATGATTGCACAAAGCTCTCAGAGACTCCAAGGCAAAAGCCAAAGCCAAAGTGCTTTGAAAAACCTGCAGTCCCTGGGAGCATGAAGGAGCCCCCAGGGCCATTCCTGAGCAAGGCTCCCCAGGGACTCCTTTCCAGCAGATCCTTGAGGCCACTGGGATGTGGGCTAGGGGGGGATGCTGAGGGCAGGAAAAGGGGGGTGACAGTGCCCAGCCTGGCTGGGGCTGTGCCAGGAGGCCCCAGCCTCAGGACAAGGTGTCTCCTCACGGCCCTTGGTGGCACGGCCCTTGGTGGCACAGATGCTGCTGTGCCCCAGGGCACCAACACTTGGCTTCTCTTTGTCCCCACCTGTCATCAGTGCCTCCAGTTCTCTGCTCTGCCTGGGGCCTGGGGACACTTTCTCAGTCGTGTCCCTCAGTGGAACCCATTAAAAGTCAAAGAAACTTTGGAGTTGGATTCTGTCTTGGAGTTCTGGAGAGATTTCTGCAGCTCCCTCTCAGGGCCTGATGTTCAGGGCCTGAGCACAAAGCCCCAGAGGGTCATTAGAGTCCTTGTGCTGTGTCTGTGCTGCTGAGCTGGGCAGGGCTCCTGGCACAGAGAGTGATCCTGGTAACCAAGGAGAGCTTCAAAAGCACATTTCTCTGGATGAGCAGCTCTTCTCCCAGCCCAGCAGGGCTGGGGCACTGCCTGCAGCCAGCCCGGGCACAGCACAGAGGCACAGAGAGCTTCAATCAGTCAGGGCTGGGAAGGTGCTGAGAAGTGCCTGGGGCAGAATCAGTGCCAGCCCTTGGCACAGGAACCTCTGGCTGCAGGACAATGCAGCTGCAGCTCCTGGAGTGATCTCCTACAGCTGGAACATCCCAATGCCCACAGACCCTGTGAGTACATTCTCTGATCATCTCTTGTGCAGAGCAGCCAGGGGTGCCCAGGGCTGTCCTGCAGAGCAGGGTCCTGCAGCTCAGGGCGCTGTGCTGGGCCAGGGACTCTGCTGCCTGCCAGGGACAGCTCTCAGCCGGCCCGGGGAGCTGCTCCCAGCGCTGGGGGACAAAATGTGGGTGGAAGGAGACAGCTGGAAAGGCTGGAAAGTGTTCTTCTTGTGTGGTGAGGATTCTGTATTGCTCAGGATTGCTCCCAGCATGACATTTACCTCCAGAACATTTCCAAGCATATTAAACAGGGAGCACAGCCAGTCATGGGCTACAAAATGGGAAAATCCTGCATTTTTAGTGTACTGATCTGTGTTGCCTGTATGGGAAATTGCACATAGATAGTCATCTCTCAGTTCACGATGAGAAATATAAAAAAATTGTCTCAGATCTGAATAAACCAGGCAGTGACAGAAATGAGCACAGGGCCCCTTAGAGGCAGCATCAGTGTTGCTTTTCCAGCCTCCTCAGGGTTGCTCTGACATTGCCATCAGAGCCTGCAGAGCCAGAGCTGCCCCTGGGCAGTGCCTGAGCTGGGAGGGGTCTGCAGGGCAGAGCTGAGCCCCCAGGGCTGGGCTGGGCTCTGGCAGCACTGGCAGGGCCCAGCCCTGGGCACAGGGGAGCAGCTGCTGGCAGGGACAGCTCCAGGCAGCAGAGCCCTGGGCAGGCAGGGTTGGGAAAGTACCCCCAAGCTGTGCTGGGATATTTAAAGTCCTCTCCAAACCCAACTATTCCATGATTACTTTTATTACAGAACCCCATGTGCAGCCACAGCCAATGTCCAACAGCAGCTCCAACAGCCACTTCCTCCTGCTGGCACTGGCAGACGCGCGGCAGCTGCAGCTCCTGCATTTCTGCCTCTTCCTGGGCCTCTCCCTGGCTGCCCTCCTGGGCAACGGCCTCATCATCAGCGCCGTAGCCTGCGGCCACCACCTGCACTCGCCCATGTTCTTCTTCCTGCTCAACCTGGCCCTCAGCGACCTGGCTCCATCTGCACCACTGTCCCCAAAGCCATGCACAATTCCCTCTGGGACACAGCACCATCTCCTACATGGCATGTGCTGCACAGCTTTTTCTGATTATCTTCTTCCTTGGGACAGAGTTTTCCCTCCTGACCATCATGTGCTATGACCACTATGTGTCCATCTGCAAACCCCTGCACTACGGGACCCTCCTGGGCAGCAGAGCTTGTGCCCACATGGCAGCAGCTGCCTGGGCCAGTGCCTTTCTCAATTCGCTGCTGCACACGGCCAATACATTTTCCCTGCCCCTGTGCCATGGCACTGCCCTGGGCCAGGTCTTCTGTGAAATCCCCCAGATCCTCAAGCTCTCCTGCTCCAAATCCTACTTCAGGGAACTTTGGCTCATTGTGGTTAGTGGCTGTTTAGCTTTTGGCTGTTTTGTGTTCGTTGTTTTCTCCTATGTGCAGATCTTCAGGGCCATGCTGAGGATCCCCTCTGAGCAGGGATGGCACAAAGCTTTTTCCACCTGCCTCCCTCACCTGGCTGTGGTCTCCATGTTCCTCACGACTGCCACATTTGCTCACCTGAAGCCCCCCTCCATCTCGTCCCCATCCCTGGATCTGGCCTTGTCAGTTCTGTACTCGGTGGTGCCTCCAGCCCTGAACCCCCTCATCTACAGCCTGAGGAACCAGGAGCTCAAGGTTGCAGTGAGGAGACTGATGACTGGATGCTTTCAGGAACATTAAACTGCTGGCCAATTTCTGCAAATCACTTGTAATAAAAGTTATCTTTGATGTTTCTTGTTGGTTTCATTTTGGAGGTTCTTTTTCTTTGTTTTACATTTTAATGTTGTCCACAAAGAAATATCCTTGTTTGTGCCATTTCTCATTTTGTTTCTCTCCACCTTCCCTGTGGCCACAGACTGTGTCAATGAGGGGCTGTGCTCTTGGTGGATTTAGAGGAACTAAAGGGTCTGCCAGCAGAGTTTTCTGCAGAGATGCCCTTTTGTTGCCTTCTCTGGAGCTGCAGCAGCAATGTCTGTGTGCAGAGCAGGGGACAGAGTGGCTGGACAGCAGCCAGGCAGAAAGGGACCTGCAGGGACTGATGGACAGCAGGCTGGACATGAGCCAGCAGTGTGCCCAGGTGGCCAAGAAGGCCAATGGCTCCTGGCCTGGATCAGGAATGGTGTGGCCAGCAGGACCAGGGCAGTGATTCTTCCCCTGTGCTCGGCACTTGTTGGGCAGCACATCGAGTGCCGTGTCCTGGCACTTGGACTTGTTAAACCTCACCTTGCTGGATTTGGGCCCTGGATCCAGCCTGTCCAGGTCCCTGTGCAGAGCCCTCCTCCCCTCCAGCAGATCAACACTCACAGGCAGCTTGTCATCTGCAAATTTCCTGATGGTGGACTCAGTCCCCTCATCCAGATCATGAATGCAGACATTTAAATCCACGCTGGCTGGCTCTGACCCCTCGGCCATCCTGTGGGTGCCCTGTGATGGCACTCAGGGTGATCTGTTCCATAACCTTGCCGGGCACCGAGGTCAGGCTGACAGGCCTGGAGTTCCCCAGATCCTCCTTCCAGCCCTTCTTGGGGATGGGCTCACACTGGCTCCTCCAGTGCTCTGGGACCTCCCTGCTGAGCCAGGACTGATGGTAAATGATGGAGAGCAGCTTGGCGAGTTCATCCACCAGCTCCCTCATCCCCCTAGGATGGATCCCATCTGATCCCATACACCTGTGAGCATCTGAGTGTCTCAGCAGGTCCCCAGCTGCTCCCTCCTGGACTACAGGGGGCTGTTCTGCTCCCTGTGCCTATCTACCAGCTCAGGAGATTTCTTGTCCTGAGGACAACCTATCCTAATATTGAAAATTGATACAAACAAGGTGTTAAGTTACTCAGTCTTTTCTTTGTCTTTACTTACTATATTCTCCACTGCATCCAATAAAGATGTTCTCCTTATCCCAGATTTTGCTATTAATTTATTTACAGAAACCTTTTCAATTTTTTTTCACAGAAGTGGCCAAGTTAAGCAGTAGTTGAGTTTCACCTCTCAACTTTTCTTTCTCCATGACCTAATAACATCCTTTAACACTTCCAAAGTTGCCTGACATTCTGTCCAAAGTTAATGCACCCTCTATTTTTCCTTTGAGTTCCCACAGAAGCTCCATGGGCAGTCAGGGCAGTCATTTTCCTCACCAGCTCATCTTTTGCTACACTGGCACAGGCTGCTCCTTCCCCTGTAAGATTACTTCCTTGAAATGTGTCCATCCTCTCAGGACCCCTTTGTTTTAAAGGGCTGTTTCCCTTAAAAAAATCAGTACCTTATTCGGTACTCCCCAAACCTGCATCCTAAATAGGCCAAAGTCTGCCCTTCCTAATTTCAGTGTGGAAGTTTTGTTGCTACCCCTCCTTCTTTCACAAAACATTGAAATCTTGATTATTTCATGGTCACTGTGCCCCAGGCAGCCTCCGACCCCCACATCTGCCACCAGCGCTTCTCTGTTTGTGAGCAGCAGGAGACAGAGCTTTCCTTGGGAGTGGAGTGTTTCCAAAAATTCAGTAAAACAGAAAACTCCTTAACCCCAATGCAGCATTAAGAAGCAGCATTCTTTATTCAGCCGGATGCACGGGGGATAGCTCCTCCCAAAGCCGAGCGTGCTGAGTACAGGAAAGTTTCTGTTCATATTCTGTATTTTGCACACATATTCATTGATTGTCCTGGACTAAACACACATCTGATAATCATTCCCCCAGAATCATTAACGTATTTCCCCTCCCCTTTTGCATGCTCTCTTCTGTTCTGGGGGTCTCTCTGGTGGTCCCTGGTGGTCGTGGACCCCAGTGTTCCAGTGGGCCTGGCTGAGCTGGCAGGACACTGAGGCTGGTGAACTTCCAGTTCCCCTTCTGACACAATGGGCATTTTGTGGTTTCCATAGGCCTGGGGTTTTGGAGAACAAGCTCCGGTGTTAACTCACCTGGTGTAGATAATTTATCATCTGGTAACATGAGGTCACAGAGTTATGTGAGGTCATCGAGCAGCTACAGCATCATAGACTGCCTCTGTGACATCCCAGAGCCTGCTGTGACATCATAGGGCAGAGGTCTGATATCCCAGAGCAGGCTGTGACATCACAGAGGGGCTGTGTGACATCCCAGGAGGGCTCTGTGACGTCACTGGGTTGGTCACTCCGCCCCAGCTCCCCCTCACAGTTTCTCCCAACAAGTCCAATGCTGTTCATGCCCAGTGGGGTCCCTTATCCCCTGGTATCCCCCCGGTCCACCTGGAGCCACAGCCCCCACCAAAGGACATTCCACAGGATCCCCCCCAGAGCCTGACATGGGGAAAAGGGGCCAGGGCTGTGTGACCAGGACATCAAGGACGTGGATTATCCAGGTCCCTGTGGCCTGGGCTGGGTTCCCCAGGGCAGGAAAGATGTCTGGCAGCTGGAGCAGGGTTAGGGAAGGGCCTCCAAGGTAGGGCTGGAGCCCTCGGGCTGTGAGCAGAGGCTGAGGGAGCTGGGCTTGTCCAGCCCAGAGCAGGGAAGGCTGAGGGGCTCCTCATCCCAGCCTGGCAGCGCCAGCAAGGAGGGGATGGAGAACACAGAGCCAGGCTCTTCACCCTAAGACAGCTTTGTGGCTGCCCCAGCTTTGGGATGGGCCCTGGGCCTGGAGCAGGAGCAGCTCTGGAGGGCCCCAAGGCCGGGGCTCTTGTGCTGGCCTGGGCAGATGGGATGGCAGCAGGGGCTGCAGAGCTCTCAGCACCTCAGCCCGAGGGGAGCAGGGCACCCAGGGAGCCTCCTTTGGCCTTGGCCAAGCCCCTTCCCCCATGGCTGGGGCTGAGTCCTGGCTGAGCTGCAGCTGCTGCTGTGCCCTGGCCAGGGGCTGAGGCCGTGGGGCCAGTGGCCAGAGCAGCCTGGGCTGAGCAGAGCTGTGGGGCCAGAGCCGGCTGGGCTGTGCTGGGGAGAGGCCCTTGGTGCTGCACAGAGCTCAGGGCAGCTGACAGAGCTTGCAGGGAGCTGGGCTGGGCTCAGAGAGCCTGGCACAGAAACCATCAGTGTCCATCCCAGCCTGGCTGAGCGTGCAGGGAAGAACTCAGCCCAGGCCTTGTGGGGCAGGGCCAGCGCCTGTGCAAGGCATGGAAAACAGGCAAGTGTCTGAGAGAGGAGGCTGCTGTGTGCCCTTGGGGACATGGACACAGCAGGGAGGGGGCCCAGGACATTTGTCTCCGCCCGCCTCTGTCCCCAGCCCTTGGCAGCCCTGGCTGCTGAGCCCAGCTTTGCCCTGGGCTGAGTTTGGCTGTGGCCCAGCTCCATCCTCCTGCGGGTCTCAGGGCCTTTTCCCGGCCATGGCCAGCCCTGGCTGGCCTCTCTGCTGGCCCAGAGGCCGGCAGAGCCCGGGGCAGGGCTGTCTGTGCGGCCCCACAGGTGCCACGAGCTCTGCAGGAGCTGGCAGAGGCTGCCCAGCAGGGAGGCCATGGGGCACAGAGCCCCAAGGCTGCTGTGGGCACCACGGCACAGGGGCCGTTCCCAGCCGCAATGCTCCTGTCCTGGGCTGGGCCTGCACAGGGGCTGTGGCACCATGGCCGGGCCAGCACAGGGTCACAAAGGGGCCACGCAGCCGCTGCCGAGGCTGGCAGCAAGGCCGGGCACAGACAAGGAATTGCTGAGCATGGCCTGCGCTGGCCAGGGCTGACTGTGCCAAAGGCAGAGCTCAGCTGCCCTTGGTGGCTGCAGGAACACTCAGGAGCCCAAAGAGCCTCCATGGCTGTGCTGGAGACCAAGGCTGGAGCAGGGAAATGCAGGGCTGCTGCGCCATGGGGAGGGCATTGAATTCCAGCACACACCTCAGCTCTCTGATGATCCCAGCACCATGCTGGGCGCTGTTTCAGGCTGGAGCAGAGCAGATGTTGATGGCACAGGAGCCCTGCGGGGCTGGCAGGGACCTGCAGCTTGCAAGGTGCTCTGCTCTCCCTCAGCTCCTCTCTGAGAGATCCAATCCCAGTTCGGCACCTCAGGGCACAAGTGGCACTGCCTGTCCATGGGCACACAGCTGATATCTGCCTGGAAAGGGGCACAGGTTTAAATTCTTGTACATTTCATAATATACAAGGACATTTTTATTATCTGGGTCACTTGAGTACTTTTAAGAAATACCAAAGTCTTCCCTCCAGGAATTTCCTGGAAGTGTACTGATGGGAGAAGGAGAAGAAATACTGATCTTCCCCTTTACTTGAGTCACCAATATTGTTTACTACATCATCTCTCTCTTCCTTCAGGTATTTCCACCTCTTCTGTTGAAATGGCCATGTCTAAGGACATCTCTTCACTAGACCAGCTGGATCTATGTCCTTCCTGTTACTCCCAGATTTCCTCCTCCAGATGCTCTCTGGTCACGCAAGGGCCTCTCAACTGACTGGTTACATGCTTTGAGCTTCAGGGAGTTGCCCAATCTTTAAGAAGTTCAAATAAATATCACATTAATCAACACCTTACTTATATTAATATCTGTCACAGTATTGCCTTTTCTTATGTCTCTGTCTAAAACTGTTCCTGTATGGAAATCCCTTGGGGATGGGGGACATGTCAGATGCTGCTGGGACATCACAGAGAGCTGAGGGAAGAGCTGGGATTATTAAACTGTTCAAATATTCAACTTGTGTTTGTTGGCAAGAAACCTTTCTGTGCTTCTGAGTGTCACCATCCCTGAGCCCAAAGGACACAAACCTGATGAGTTGTGGTTCCCTGCAGGGGCCCTTGGACCTTGGCTCTGCCCAGGAGAGCTCTTCATCCACTTTCCCGCTTTTCCTCCCTCTGGGCATGGAAGGAGCTCGTGCCTTCAGTGTGTGACTCGTGTGTGCAAAGAGCAAATCTGGGCAGAATTGGGGCAGGGAGGGTTTGGGGGGACCTTGGGACCTGTGCTGGGCACAGAAGGTGTTTTCCATTGCTCTGAGACTGTCTGCTGTGCAAAGTGGATTTAATATCCAGCAGAGGAATGACTTTTGCATTTGATGGAGCTGTGTTTTCCCTTGGCTTTGCTGGCTGACAAGAAAAGAACATCCCTCTGTGTTTGGGGCAGCTCCTTCTCCAAGGAAAGCAGGTGGGAGTTGGAGCCAAGGAGCTGAAACTTTGGCAAAAGGTTTAATAAGACATTCAATGAACACAAAACACTTCTCAAAGCTGTATATTGGTCCATTCAACTTCACAAACTCTAAGCCATCTGAGTTTTAAGTTGCTCAACATTTTCAAGAGGTCAGAAATAAAAGAACGAGAGACAGAAAAAGAGAATGATGAAAAAGATTTAGAGAAGCACACACAGAGCTACCAACTCCTGGGTTCCAACACTGTTTAGATAGAAATTCCAAGAGGAGGTAGGGTCAAGATGTGTGCTCGCCTTGTGCTCAGCCTTAAATACCCCTTGGTCTTCCTGGGCCCTTCCCCCAGGTGGGACTTGGGGTCATTTGGTCACTCAGGAGCTGGGCTGGGGGCTCCAGAGGTGGCTGTGGAGCATTGCCTGTGCTGTGCCAGGGACTGGCAGACACTGCTGGGCTGGGATAGAGGCCCTGGGGGGATTGGGGTTCCAGGGCAGGGCAGGGCTGGGGTTCCAGGGCAGGGCAAGGCTGGACCTGCCCCTTCCTCCCCCACACACAAAATGTTTCCAGCCCACAATCTCCTCCAGTCTGTCACAACAGGCAGTGTTGGAGGTGAAATCCCAGCTGTGGCCACGGGCATCTGCAGGAAGAAGGACAGTTCTTTTCCATAGGAATGAAAGCCCCAGTTCTTGGTTAATTTCTGATTTAATTGCCTGGAATTTATTTGGTTTTGTTGTTGCTTTGTTTCCTTTTTTGTGCCTGAAGTGTCCAGTCAGGAGCAGAGTGACTCTTGCCAAGGAACTTTGTGGTGCTGTTGCTCAATATTAAATCTGGTTTTTGCTGCTCCCTTGCTGGGGATTTTTTCAGCGCTCTCAAGCCCTCGTTGGCAACAGGGTGAAGGAGCCCTGGGCCAGGCTCTGGCCTGGGGCACACGGGGACGCTGGCGGGGGGTCCCTGTCCCCTGTCCCGCCCCCCATGGCCCTGTGTCAGGCTCTGGGCTCGATCTCGTGGAACATCCTTTGGGGGAGGCTGCGGCGCCGGGGGCGGGGGGACCTGGGGGGACAGGGGACCCCGCTGTGCACGAGCAGCGTTGGACTTCTCTGGGGGAACTGGGAGGGGGGGCTGGGGCAGAGTCACCTCCCCAGTGACCTCACACAGCCCCTGTGATGTCACACAGCCCCTGTGGTGTCACAACCCACCCTTGGATGCCACATAGCTCCCTTGTGATGTCATAGGCCCAACTCTGCGATGTCACTCTGTGATGTCACAAAGCTGTGCTGTTACAGAAGATTCTGTGATGTCAGAAATTCACCCTGTACTATGACATCACAAAGTCATCCTGTGACATCACAGTCTGTTCCATGATGTCATAGCCTGCTCTATGATGTCACACAGCCAACTCGGTGATGTCACAACCCACACTCTGATGTCACAGAGCCACTCTCTACATGACGGCAGAGTCTGCCCTATGGCCTCACACTATGATGTCACACCCTGCTGTGTGATGTCACAAGCCCCTCAGTGATGTCACAAAACCCTCCCTGTGATGTCATACTGCCACTCAGTGATGTCACAGCACACACTTTGACCTCACTGCCCGCTCTATGATGTCATACAGCCATGCCATGATGTCACAGCCTGCTCTCTGATGTCACACTGTCCCCTCTATCATGCCATAGCTGCTTGATGACCTCACACAACCCACGCTGTGCTGTCACACAGCCCCTCTCTGACATCACAGCTGCTCTGTGCCTCCGTGACACAGCCACAGAGGCGCTGCTGTGACACAGCCCCCTCTGGGACACCCCACAGCCCCTGCCAGTGCTGAGCCCCTGTGAGCTCTGTCTGCGCCCTGCTCGTGTCCCTGCGATGCCCTGGCAGTGCCCCAGCCCTGCTGGGCTGTGCACAGGAGCTGCTCCTGGCCACAGCTGTCTCTCTGCAGCGCTGCCCTTGCCAGGAGCTGCCTCTGGGCCAGGAGCCTGGCCCAGCTCAGCAGCACAGACACAGCACCAGGACGTTAATGACCCTCTGGGGCTTTGGTGCTCTTTGCATCGGACCCAGACCTCAGAGTGTACTCAAAGAACTTCTCAAGAACTCAAAGTCAGATTCAAAGCCCAGACTTTCTTTAACTTTTAATGGGTCCCACTGAGGGACACAACTCATGTGAAAGTGTTCCCAGGTTCCAGTTAGAGCAGAACACTGGAGGCAGTGATGACAGCTGGGGACAAACAAGGCAAAGGTGTCTCTGGTGCTGAGCAAACCTGGATATCACCATGGTGTCCTTGGACCTGCATTGTCACACTGACCCACGGTTCCATGAGGTTCCCCAGTGTCACCATGGTCACTGTCAGAGGCTGGATGAGATCAGTGTCCCAAGACACCTTGGATTGAGCTGTCAATCAGTCCCACAGCTGGGACAGCGCTAACCCGGCTCTGAACGCCCGAGCTATCACAAGTCCCAGCTGGGGGGAGGCCCACGAAGGCCCAGGGGCTTAAAACCAAGGAGCACAAGGTCAGCCCCTGCTATGGAGTCTGCCTTCTCCTGGGGTTTGTGTCTCACCCACACTGGAACCCCAGGAGCTGGGAGCCACATGTGTGTCTTTCTGTGGAGCTTCTGTCTTTCTGTCTCTCTGTCTCTTTCCTCTCCTTCTAATGCTCTTTCTATGGAACATTTTTGGGTCCCTGAACAACTGAAGTGTTTAAGGCTGAGAGGTCCAGCTTGTTCTGGTGCTTTCCATGAACTGATTGAACTCTTGATTTATGAACCAATGCACTAGATGTGGAATCCTCTACACTGAACTCAGAAACACATGCCCTCTGTCAGAGCATTTTCATCTTCTAGATCACTTTCAAGATGCCCATGGGGATGTTGCAATGATTTTCACACAGCTGTCCATTTCTGGATGCAGGCTCTGCAGATTCTTTCTCTGCATTCAGTCAGGCTTGCATTCCCTGACAATTCCTGGTAGCCCATCATGGTTTCTTAGGGCAGAACTGTAACAATGAAAACCTTACCAATGGCACAACTGCCCAGCCCACAAGGAAAAGAAAGAACAAGCTGTCAAGTTCTTCAAACATTTCTCCTGCTGTGCTGCAAGAGTTGAGCTGCACACAAGGTGTGGAAAGCCTAGAGAAGCTGCAGTTGGTGGCACATCTTGTGACAGAAGCTGCACCTCGTTCTCCAGGAAAGGTTCTTGGAAAGAGCAAACAGGAGTGTGGAGAAGATTCTGGGAAAACTGAAACAGCTTTTAAGAAATGAAATGAAAATGGAAAGAAACAACTGAAGATGTTTTTCTCTGTTTATTTTTATGCTCCTCTTTTCCATCTTGCACTACTGCTCCATCCCCTTAATCCAAATAGATCTCATCTCTAAGATCCATTACTTGGCGAATTTTAGACACTCTAAAATACCATGAGCTACACACAGTTTGCCTTCCCCATTTTTTTTTTTTTTTTAATCATTGCTGGAGAGGTAAGTGCAGTGCCTGGGACCGGTACAAATTCTGCACTCAGGGAATGTGCCCCGATAGGGTTTGATCCTCAGCGGGGACAATGCATGGCAGCGACCGAGGGGATTCCTGTTCCCCTGTGTAGGAGTCCAGACTCTGGGTCTGGGCTGAACAGGGCAAAGTTCCCGTGTTTGGACAGGCTCAGGGGCTGCCCCCGGGGAGCGGGGGGCTGGGCGCGGGGGGAGCGGGCAACGGAAAAACGGACATGGGGACAAACGGCCCCGGAGCTTCAGTTGCAGCGGCAGCAGCAGCGGCAGCAGCGGCAGCAGCAGCGGCAGCTAAAGCACATACTCTATTGAGTCCCTCTCGCATCTCCTCTCCCTCTCCTGCTGTCCCGCACCCTCTCCCGCTCTCCCTTTCACGGTGTCCCCTCCTCTCCCAGTCTCCCCCTCCCCCTGCCGGGCCATGTCCCCAGCCCGCCCCCGGCCCCCGGCGGGGCTGCCCCGTCCTCATCCCCGTCCCCGTCCCCGGCCGTCCCGCCGGGGTCTCGTCTCCGCCCGGCTCTGGTCGTGCTGGCGGTGGCGCTGCTGGGCGGGCATCAGTGCCTGGGGCTGGGGCGGCACCGCCGCCCTCTGGCTCCGCCTGGCCCGAGCCCGGCCCCGGCCCCGACGTGGGCTCCAGTCCCGGCCCCGGCCCCAGCTCCTCCCGGGCCCCGCGGAGGACACACGCGGTGCGGCCGCTCCCGCCGCCCCCGCTGCGGCTTCCCCGGCCCGAGCTCCGCCGCTGTCCCGTTCCAGGGACAGAACGCCTGGGGAGGGCCGGCCCGGGGCACTCGGGGAGCGCTCGGGGGCCGCTCCTGGCCCCGGGCCGAGCGCTGACAGCCCCGTCCCGCCCGCAGGGAAGGCGCAGGAGGAGGCCCTGCAGGAGCGGTACCGGCTGGGTTCGCTGCTGGGCAGCGGCGGCTTCGGCAGCGTCTTCGCGGCCACGCGGCTCTCGGACGGCGCCCCGGTGAGCGGCGGGGCCGGCGGTGGGCGCAGGAGAAGGGGGCGGAGGAGGAGGAGGATTAGCAGGAGGAGGAGGAGGTGGAGGGGGCGGAGGAGGAGGAGGATGGGGCCCGGCGGGGCGGGCGGCGCGCTCAACCCACTGCTCTCTCTTGCTTGCAGGTGGCCATCAAAAGGGTGCCACGGAACCGCGTCCGGCACTGGGGCGAGCTGGTGAGTGAGCGGGGCCAGCGGCAGAAGCCGGGCCGTGCCGGGTGGCGAGGAGCTGGGGCCCGGCAGGGTGGGAGCCGCCGGGAGCCCTGCAGGGAGAGCGGGCACGGGCTGAGCGGGGCATGCAGAGCATCCCGGGCTGGCTGAGGGGTTCCCCAGCCCTGGCACGGCCTCAGCCCCACTGACGGCATCGCGCTCCTCCCGCAGCCCGACGGCACCAGCGCACCCCTGGAGGTCGTGCTGCTGGACAAGGTGTCCTCTGGCTGCACTGGTGTCATTCAGCTCCTGGAGTGGCTTGAGCTCCCTGACAGCGTCGTGCTGGTGCTGGAGCGTCCGGAGCGGTGCCAGGAGCTGTCAGGTTTCCTGGCGGAGCGGAGGTTCCTGCTGGAGGACGAGGCGCGGGGGCTGTTCCGCCAGGTGCTGGAGGCTGTGCGGCACTGCACCAGCTGCGGGGTCCTGCACAGGGACATCAAGCCTGAGAACATCCTGCTCGACCTGGCCACCGGGCAGCTGAAACTGATTGACTTTGGCTGCGGCGCCTTCCTCCAAGACACAGCCTACACCCAGTTTTCAGGTGAGCTCTGCCAGGGGATGCTCCTGGGCATCTCATGGCCCAGCCGGGGTGCAGCCCCAGGGCTCCCCCTATTGCAGCCAGGATGGGATTAATGCTGGAGCCAAGCTGATTTGGGTGGGGGTGTGAGGGGGGCCAGCTCCAGCCCTGCCGACAGCCTTCAGCACCCACTGTGGCCTGGGCTAAGGCTGGAGCTGGGGCAGCCAGCCTGACAAAAACCCCAGTGGGGGTAGCAGAGAGGGGGGGTCTGACCCCGTGCCCTGGATGGTTTGGTGTGCAGGCGAGAAGGGCTTGGACTGCTCTGCTCCCACTGTTTGCCTTGACTGGTTAACATTTTTGGGGGGCCGTGCAGGCGGGGAGTAGAGCGGCTTTCTCCACCACTGGATGAGTTTTGCTTTTGTGTGTCATGACTGGGCCTTCCCAGGATTTCTGCTGCCCTCTTCCAACACCAGTGGCTTCTTTTCCAGCCCCAAGTCTGTACACAAGTCCCAGGTGCTGGTGAGAGGGCAGCAGTCACCCTGTGTGCCACTGGGGCAGCCCCCACATGCCATGGGGTGCTGGGGTCAGGCTCTGGGAGCAGCAGCGTCCCCCTGATGAACTCTCTCTGTGTTCCACAGGAACCCTGTCCTACAGCCCACCAGAGTGGATCCACCACCAACACTACCACGGCGAGGCAGCGACGATCTGGTCCCTGGGCCTCCTGCTGTACCACCTGGTCATGGGGAAGCACCCGTTCAGGAGGGGCCAGGAGATCATCTGGGGGCGGATCTTGTTCCCACGACGGCTCTCTCAAGGTGGGTCCTCATCTCTGGCCATGGGGGCAATACCAGTGCTGGGAGACAGCAGCAGCTCATGAGCATCCTGCTCTGGCAGCTGCTGAGGAGGTGGCACATGTCCTGCTCTCCTGCTCTCCTCCAAACACAGAATCCATGGGGAAGTTTAGGCCCAGCTCTGGGCACACCCAGAATGGCCTGGGCATGGGAACAGGGGGGCAACTTCTCCAACTGACTGGTGATTTCTGGTTTGTTTCCCCAGAGTGCCAGGATCTCATTAAGAGGTGTTTGTCCATGCAGCCCTTGGACAGGCCATCCTTAGAAGAGCTTTTCCGTGATCCATGGGTGCAGGGTGGTCTTCTGCCCTAGAAGATGGGAGAGATCAACGTGCACAGTTGGATCCAGGGGCCTGGCAGGTAACAGCTCCACACTTGTCCTGGCAATCAGTGGCAAAGCCAACCAGACTGGTTTTGTCCTGCCTGTGTCACTGCCCAGGGGTCATCAGATGGGAACACGCAGCCCTTGTGCTGGAGCTGAGCTGCTCTGCCCAGCACTGGTGGCCACCATCTGAGCTGGTTTTGCTTGTCCTGGTTCCCTGACAGCTGGGGCCCTGGGCAGAACCTTGACAGCCTGGGCTCACCTCAGGGAAGGAGGAGGCGGCCCTGGAGAAGCTGTACCAGGTGGGGCTGCTGCTGCTGGGGACAGTGAGGACGACATCAAGGATGACAACCTCTTCTTCCACCTGGTCACCGGCAGCTGAGGATGATGGACCTTGATTCTGACACCTTCTCCAAAGCCAGGCTCCACAGGGAATTTGCAGGTGAGTCCACACGCAGGGGGATGCTCCCAGATTTGGGCATTGCACAGCCTGGCCGGGAACCAAAGGTTCCCCCTTTGCTGGAGAGGATGCAGCTGATCCTTCAGTCGGCTGCCAGGCTGCTTTTGGCAGGGCTGGGGGGATGGGCTGGGGTGCTGATGAAATGGGAGTGGGCTCCTGGCCCTGCCAACAGCCCCCGCACCCACCGTGCCCCGGGCTGGGGCTGGGGCTGGGGCAGCCAGCCCGACACAAAGAAACCCCCATGGTGGGAGCAGAGGTGGGACTCCAGAACCTGTGCAGGGGCTGCTTTGCTTTGCAGGCAGGGAAGGGCTTGGGCTGCTCCACTGCCCCTGTTTGCTTTGGGATCACCGTTATTTTGGAGGGCAGTGCAGGGGGAAGGGAGCAAGCCTGGGCTTCCCTCACCTGTGGGTGGGTTTTTCCTGGGCATGCAGGGGTTGGGCCTTCCTTAAGCCCCTGACAGAGATAAGATTTTTGACCTTTTTTCTTGTTCCCCTTTTTGTCTGTAATCTATTTTCAATAATTTGTTGTGTGTTTTTCTAGAGGAAGCGTTCCAGGTGGGGTCCAGTTTGGATGGGGAAATGCTTGGGAGCAGCTGTGGCGTGGATTGGCCGTGCCCTTGGAGAAGGATGAGGACATCGTTTGGGACCAGCTTTTCTTCCAGCGGAGGATGGCGTGAGGTGGGTCCGGTCTGCTTGGCATGGTGGGATCAGAGCTTTGGGGAGATGGCAGCGAGCACAGGAGCATCCTGCTCTGGGCAGCTGCTGAGGGCTGGATGTGCCGTGGCCGGCTGCAGGCTGGGCACATGTCCTGCCCTTCTGCTCTGCTCCCAAAGGCAGCAGGGATGGGCAGCTCTGGGCACAGCTCTGGGCACGGCCAGCATGGCCTGGGCACTGCTGGCGGCTGGGACAAGGGGACAGGAGCCTTCAGCTGACGGGCGCTTTCTGGTTTCTCTCCTTGCAGCCGGGCTCTGCGGGTGCTGAGGCTGCTCTGGGCTCTGCCAGGGCTCTGCTGGAGCTCAGCACCGGGCCGCAATCAGCCAAAGAAGAAATGGGGTGACCTGCAGCACAGACCTGCTTGAGCATTTCAGCAACACAGCTCAAGTTTGCAGAGTGTACACCTTCAAGGGCAAACATGACACCACCCAAAAATTAAACTTGTTCAATAGCTTCTGAAATGAAATCAATCTGGGATGACCCCAAATGACATTTTGCAGCTTGCTCAAGCTGTAGCTCAGCCCTTCTCTGAACTGTTCTCTCCCCCACCTGCCTTTTACTTCCCAACTGCTCCCTCTTGTCCCCCAGGGAGTTCCCAGCCCATGGCAGTCTCCATCACACTGTTGCCTTCCTTGGTGCCCCTCACCATGAGGAAGGCCGAGCCCCAGGCTTAGGGACTCATCCTGTCACTGGCTGAGGAGCAGCAATGTCTCAGAGCTCCAGTGGGATTTTAGTGTCATTCAGAGCTCCTCTTCTGCCCTCAGCTCTCCTCACTGCTGAGTTCCCACTCCCTTTTCCTCGTCCTTGCAGCAGGATGAGCTCTGTGAATCCCCTTGAGCCTCCCCACTCTGCCCAGCCCACGCACCCACTTCAGTTATGCTGAAGGTGCTGCTTCTCTGTCTCCTGTGGCACACCAGTCCAGTCCCCTGTGCGGGGAGCCCCAGCCCCAGAGCACAGCACTCAGCAGTGCACTCCGGGCTGGAGCAGCTGCCCTGCAGCCATGGCTTGGCTCTTTGTGGCAAGGGAATGCTCCCTGTTTGCAGCTGTCCCTGCAGGATGGCCCCAGGGCAGAGCCCAGCCGGGCTCCCACTGCAGCCCCTGAAGCTTATGGCAGACAGTGGTCGCAGAGCTGGGGTTCACGGGGAGCACCCGGAGCTGTGGCTTTCAGTCAGTGTTGGCAAATGTTGTGTTCTCATCTCCTGCAGCCTGTGGGGAAAGCAACCTGTGTTGCCAGGCTTGTGTGTGCCAGGCCTGTGTGTGCCAGGGGCTCTTGGATGTCTCTGTACCCATGGACAGAAGGCTCTGTGTGTGTCAGGGGCTCTTGGATGTCTCTGTATCCATGGACAGAAGGCTCTGTGTGTGTGCCAGGGGCTCTTGGATGTCTCTGTATCCATGGACAGAAGGCTCTGTGTGTGCCAGGGGCTCTAAGATGTCTCTACCCATGGACAGAAGGCCCTGTCTGTGCCAGGGTTTCCATAATGTCTCTGTGCCCATGGGTATGGAATAGCATGGACACTGAAAGTGTCAGTCCCGTTGCTTGCACGCTCCTTCCTTTGTACACAAGACACATCCAGGCACACCCCCATGTACAGATACATTAAAAGGACAGGGAGGGACAGAGATTTCCCACAGTACTCTAACTTTGGCATAACTCACCTTTTAGCTGGTGGCCAGGGGATTTTTTTTCCCAGCTCTTTGTGAGAAGGTGTCCAGGAGCTGAAGGAGCAGCATTTAGAAGCAGTTTCAGGATTTCTAGGCAGGAAGTGGAGCTGACAACCATCCACGTAACTTGCCGTATTCATCAGGATGTGCTGCTGGTTCTTTGGGAATATGGCCCAATGGAGAGACGAGACTTGGAAAAATCCCAGCTCTCTGTGGGTTTGTGCAAAGGGGGAGCAGCAGAAACACTTTGTGTCTGCTTTGGGGACACAAGGTCCAAGGAGCTGCGGTGGCAGAGGGTGACCTGGGCTGGTGGCAGGTGAAGTCCTGGTTCACGGCATCCCAGAGTGGCACAGGACAAAGCTCCAAGCACTCCCAACCCCTGATGAAGTCTTTGTGATGCTGCACATCCTATAGGAAAAGCTGCTGTCACACAATGCACTGGGATTTCTAAGTTTCATTTTAATTACTTTAGGTCCAAGTTTCAAACTGCAATGTTTTTGTTCTCAAGACACAGTCGTGCACAATCCATCTCTCATCCTCCTATTGCTTCAACACCAATTTAAAAAAATAAATCTTAATATTGGAAACAAAACCCAATGTCTTTAAAAAAAGAATGCTGGGGTCAGTCAGTAAGATGGATCCAGGCCATCAGAACAGGCACAAAGTAAATGAGTTCTCCTTTTAAGAAGATCAGTTACCTCTTAAATCCAAAGTTACAGAAGATTTCATTACACATTTGTTTCTTTTTGTTTTCTCTTTCATATTTTTCTCATTTTTAAAATTTTTTTCTATTTCTTTTTAAGTAGATAACACATCATGTAAAATAGGTAAGATTTTTCAGCAAAAATCAGATTTTTCAGCAAAAATAAGATTTACAGCAAAATAAGATACATTTCTGATAAACAATGAAAATATTTACTCCTCTGTTTACTTTTCTCTGGATACCCTGCGGTAAAAAATCTAGCAGATATGAGAAGAGGTGTCAAGTGTTTGCTTTGGACTAAGCTGGAGTTCAGCACTGCTGACATCCTGATCCAGCCAAGAGTTGCAGAATTCTTTTGCACATCCCGAATGTGTTTGCAGGCACAGCACCTGCAGTGCTGACACACCAGTGCACGTGAATAACTCTGTTACTCCCTCACAGAAGTTGGGCTCTGCCCCAGAGCGAGGTGCTCCAGCCCTTTGCTCCTGGTTCCCGTGGGGAGCAGCTCCCTTCCCTCTGGCTGAGCTGCTCAGGCAGAGCCCGGCAGCTCCTGGCCCTGCAGGGCTGAGGCTTTTCCCCGTTGCTGGGCACAGAGTGATGGAGCAGCACCGCTGAACACGGGCACACACAGGGACCAGCAGCAGCTGCCTTTGGCCACCTGAGGCTCCAAGGCCCAAACTCAGAGCAGACAGGGCTGGAAGAGACTCACAGGCTCCCTGCTGGCTGTGCTGCCCCACTTGTGCCCACCTGGGAGCCCCCAGGGCCAGCAGGGACTTGAGATGGCAGCCCTGGGCTCCTGGAGCTTGTGCAAGGAGCGGAGCTGGGGACTCCCTGTCCATGGGGAGCTTCCAGATGGAAAAGGCTGCTGTGCCCAGGCAGCTCCAAGGGCACAGAAAGGAGGGTCTCAACCACGGGATCTGTGCCAGTCCCACAGTCCTGGGCAGCAGCCACCGAGCCCTGGGGGAGCAGAGGGCACAGCAAGAGGGACAAAAGCAGGCAAGGTCAGAGACTGGAGAGAGCCAGACCCGGCAGCAGGAACAGCTGCTCCATTGCACTCTTGGAGAAAGCTCTTGGCTGCTTCAAAGCGCTGAAAGGCGTGCAGGGCAGAGAGGAGGCCACACCAAACACTGCTCCTGTTTGCACAGCCTCCCCTCTCCGTGTCCCAGAAGGAATTGGATGGACTGTGCTCTTCTCTCCGAGTGTCTCGTTCAGCACGAGCAGCTGAGCACCAGGAGCTGAAGGAGCTGAAGCCTCAGGCCTCAAGAGCTGGGCCTGAGGAGACACTGTGAGCAAATGAATGCTGCTAACATGGACCTGGCTGAATGCAGCAGATGGAATCATGGAATCACAGAATCCTTTCTGTTGGAAAAGACCTCTGAGCTCATCCAGTCCAGCCGGTCACCCAGCAGTGTCGAGCCCAGCACTAAACCACGTCCCTGAAGTGCCAAGGCCTGGACAACAGCCCTGAGTGAGGCCCTGAGCCAAAGGTGGCCTCTGGATGAACCTTCCAACCAAAGGTTATCTTTGCATCTGCTCACTTGTCACTGTAGAGCAGGACGGGAACGAAAATGACTCCAAATCAAAGGCAAAGAGAATGAACTCCGATCTATTTCATATGCACCGCTCCATTTATAGAGAACATCGTGTGGACTGATTTCATTGGTCTTAGAGTAAAAACATCTCACACCACTGGTGTGCAGTGAATGACGCACGGTGGCAGAACCCGTCTATAAACAATGTGAACAACAAGATAGATTAGAGAATTATTTACATTCTTTCCCAACTGTCTCCCAGGCTCTCGCCTGGTTAGAAAACCTTCTCTTTTTCTCTCTGACTGAACTGAGAATATCCACACCCTGCTTTCTGGGATTTCTGGCCCTGCCTCCTGTCCCAGAGTTTGGCAATTCCCCTTGCACAGCGTGCTGAGCTCTCCATGACCAGCTCGAGGGGTTTCTCAGCTGTGGCATCCTGTGGCACGGCACAAGAATCTGCCTCCAATTAGCTCGGGAGCGCAGCTCCAGACACATGGGTTTGGTTGAGTAAATGCTATTTGTTTGGTGGGTAATGATGTTTTTCTCAGCTTATGCTTTATTCATAGCATGAGTGACATTTCTGCAAGAGGTAGTGATGTGTCTCTGGGTCTTAGTTCTGTTCTGGTTTTGGAAAATACACTTCAAACAGCTATAGCATTACACATTAGATAACCGGCGTATGAGTAAAATTACAGTAATAACTAGGGGCTTATGAATTAAATGAAATAAATATAGACACTAGGTTTTAAAAACTACAGGGCTTTACTATGATGAAAGGAATAATTTTGATTCAAGGGTGGAATAGATCTTGGGTTTGAATTTAATTATATGTTACATATAGTTAAAACTATACATATAGTATAGTTAAAACTATACATATAGTTTTGCAATTATCATTGTTGGATTACTCATGGGATTAAAATGCACATCTTTTAAAATGAAAGGTAGAAATGCAGCTTTTTAAACATTTCATTTCAAGATCATTAGGTACATTATTACCTCAGCTACAAGACAATTTCATTTTTGCTCTGATGCTCTTTGATTTCTAACAGATAGGAAACAGCCTTCAGTAGTCTCTCTTCATAGTGTTTCTTTTTCTGTATTCCCATGTCTTGGACTAAATTGCTTCTATTGAAGATCTGCAGTGGCCCAAATGACCATATTTGAGCTCTGAATTTGTTGTATCTCTCTTCCTGTTTTTTCTTTTGGCCTGTTTTCAGATTAATAATGTGAGACTAGATAAGCTTCACAAAAAAAAAAGAGTCTATTTCATCATGTTAACCCAATAATACTATCAGGCAGCATCAAACAAACAAGCTGTGCGTTTCTCCAGAGCCCTGAGACAAATACCTTTTTTGAAACATGGAGATTTATATTCCTGTGGGAATGTAAGTGATATCAAGGGCAGCAGATTTTGAGTGCAGCTGTAGTTACCATTAACAGAGGTAAGTATTTGAAGGAATTTTGATATTTCAGCCATGGTTTATTATCAAGGGTCTCTTGTGTGAAATATACCAACCAGAACATAGATGACCATTGATTGCTACATTTGGCTTCATTAAAAAAAAAAAATAAAAAAAAGGAAGAAATTTCTTAAATGCATTATGTTTTTAATATTTAAGAAGTAAGTTCATGGAAACCTGGAAACTCATACTCAGGTGCAGTGAATCACAAGAGTTTCTTGTGGAACAAAGCACAGCCATCTATACTGTGTGTGTATCTGAGTGTGCGTGGGTTACTTTTTTGTGAATCGTGAATCTTTTCTATCTTTAGATTGTTATTAATAGAAGAACTTTAAAATTCCTTTCACATTGATAGCCAGAATTTTGGATCAAATACATAGAAAGAAATACAGAAGTGTGGGCATTTCTGAGGTTCTAGAGTTCCCCATATGACCAAGCAGTAGAGTTTATAATCTCTGTATTTTAACTTTCCTTGTCCGGTAATATGGACTAGAAAAATAAGATTTGTATATAGAGTCTAAAAGCATAGAAGATTAATAGTTTGAAGTACTGCCTTCAGCTTTCACAAAATTCATGGAGAAGTGAAGACTAACAACATTAAGGAGGTGTTCAATAGCTCTGTGTGATTGACCAAAGCAGTTTCATTAGATTTTCTTTTCCCTCTTTTTTTTTTTTTTTAATAATTTAAGCCGTGCTTTTGCCAAATACCAGTCTCAGAACTTTGCATCCTACATTCTGACAAGAGGCAGCAGTATAAAAGAGGTGGGAAGAGAGGCTTTAGCAATATATTTTCTCCTTTTGCCATTCTCCCAAGGCAAAACCTGGAGTCTTTCTGAAGCCATTGGCCAGCATTTACTCTTAATCTCCAGCCTGTATCTACATATTAATTTTTTAAAAATTGTATTCAATGGATCATGTAAATAAGTCTGCTGTCCAGCAATTATTCATGTAAGATGCAATGCAACCAAATTGTATTGTGATTTTCCTATTGCAAAATCTTGTCCTTTTTAAAAAATTTACTAATATTTTATTTTTCTGAAGGCAGAGTGGATGCAGACAATGTACCTGCCAAAGTCAGAGAGATTGCAGACAGGGTTTCCAGCTTTTAAGTTTCCAGGGCTTTGTGTATTCAGATTCAGGCATTCTAACTTTGAACATGCAGCCATTTAATCTTGCAAAGACAAAGGTTGTATTGGCATGGAAGCAAATACAGAAATGCACTCTGTAAGGCCATGAAAGAATGTCACTGCATTACAGCAGCCTAACAAGGTATCATACATCAGCTGAAGCATTGTAATTGTCTGTGTATGCACTTGAGCTTTCCCAGAGCGAGGTAAACATCCATATGCTCCAGGGATTACTCATTAAATGAAGCATTATGGTTTAGTACTGAGAAATCTCTGCTGTCCTTCCATTATTTTCTACTTAAATGATCATTTTCTTCTGTATAACAGTAAGTTTTAATTACGCGATTTGCTATGTGTGTATGTTGGATGTTTTTCAGTTGCTCATGCAGACTGTAGACAAACACATACATGTGTGCACACACAACATTTTCCCTGCTATAATTTGGTATTTCTGGCACTTTGCAATAGTAGGGTCAAAGCCAAACTGTAGCTACCTCTGGAAAATCTTACAAGTAGCTGTAATTGAAAAAGGCAGTATAACTTTTCTGTTTTAAAACCTAGTGGAGACTTTTTTTCGGAAAATGGAAAGTATTTCATCATTGCTTCAATGTGAGTTTTTGATGAAGTCATGGAACTTTTGAATGTGTGTATTTTTGAAACAATTCTGAAACTCATTAGGCAGTAACAGAAATGCCTTTACATTATCGTGATCCACTGCTAACTCAAAATTTGACTTTTGATAGATGTAGTAAAAAGAATGAAATTATTCTGAATTCTAAGTAAGTAAATACAACTAGTTTGATCCTCCAGGATAATTACAGTTTATAATACTGAATTGAAAAGTTTATTGTGGTTGTAAAACAAAAGGAACTTTTTGATAGGGCTTACTGTTGTAGTTCTGTGAGATGCAATCCTTTTGGATATTTCCTACCCCTCATGATTCACTCTGTTGCTAATGAAGCTGTATTCTGACAGGCCTTTAAATTAATGCCTATGCCTGTATGAAGCACAAGTATGGAGTACATAAAGTACAATTGTTTTAAGTATTTATATTTGTCTACTGATGCACTAGAATCTAACAAACTCAAAGGAGGAATCCCTTTCACGAGCTGTAAATTTCAAAAGTTCTGACCTATTGACTTCATGAGAGCAAAAATTCTCCAGTGGGAGTAAGATGTTCATCATGCCTTAACATAAAGTCCAGGAGTCAGGGAAATCCCTGGCTGGAATAAACAAGCAGCTCATCCAGTCTGCCATTCTGGCACCAAGGGCGGGTAAGACCAGATGTTTCAACGGAAGGCATAAATCTTCACAATTTTACTGTTCTGTATTGCAAGATGATGTTTCTTACATCACTCACACCTTGAAACCTGAAGATTAAGAGAGCTTATAACTCTTACTTCCTCATAGTCAGTTTATAACATAAATCTTAAAGCACATTTCTTAAATTATTCAGTAATTTTGAAAGCAGATTTTAAAGATACATTATCAACTGGTGCAAAAGTAAAACGCTTCACCTCCATGCTGCCTTTATTAGAGTAAAAGTTGTGAATATGAGAAATCCTGGTCATTTCAGTAAACTAAAAGTGAATTTTACTGCAGCGTGAGAGAGGCAAAGGGCCTTGTCAAGGAGAGATGTGACAGATCTCCCCAGCTGCTGGGTGCTGGGATGCCTTTTCCATCCTACCTGCCTGCAGGTACTCACCAGTTCATGTGTGGGAACCCTTCTGCTACCAATCCTGAGCCACTGATGGCTGTGAAACTGAAGGGTTTGTCTTTCACTGATCTCAGCTCTGATTTTGCCCCATGTTTGCCAGCCTTGGCAAATGCTTACTCTGTTGAATTGAACTTAGTTTGTTCAAAGCTGATCCTGGATTCTCACCAAAGATTTAGTCGTGAAATATCTCGTCTTGTGCAGTGACCATAGCAAGATATTTCTCTTTGGCAGCAAACACTCATTAGAACTGATGACTACTATCACTTTCTTAACTTTCTCTTGACCAATTTTCACTTAATTTCCCACTCACTCCGTGAGACAATTATACAAAATAAATAATGAGGTAGCATGTGTCATGCAGCTAATGTTGAAACAGTTGGATGAGCATCAAACTAAATCCGAATTTTCCTTTTTTTATTGCCCAATGGGAGCTACTTTCTGGCTAATGTTATGAAGGTGGTGGTGTATGAGGGGAAATTAATACATTATCACATTGCACTATTGGTATTGGAAGTGGTTCTTCACACCCTGGGTAGCAGACATATAAACTTGTTTGCCAGATGGTGTTGCAGATGCAAGAATTTTACAAGGGCTCAGAGGGATGCTGGACAAGTACTTGAAAGTGATATCTACTTGGGGGTTGCAAAATAGACAGGCCACAATAGGCTCAGGAAATCTCCTGAGCTGAAAATAGATGGAGAGGAGGGGGGGCACTAACGGTAGGGAAATATCGTACATAAATGTTCTATATTTATTCTTCTTGCTGTTGAAAAGAGACCACTAGACTGGATGAGCCTTCAGTTTTGCCATTACAAACATTTTTGTATTCTTATTTAAGTAACAAGTTGTTGTGTGAGAGGATTTTTCTGGAACAGGAAATTAATGTTGAAGGTGGAGAAAACCCAGAACTGCTTAAATGTAGAAAATTAGTAATATGTTTTGTGATCCATATTGCTAAGGAAAGAAAAATGAGAGACCACTTTAATGCTGAAAGAATATCAAATGTGAATACTTTCTCAGTTACTGACTGCCTAAGTTTGCAGTCTTGCCTTTTTAGCTTTTATATTTCACCTTATATTACCGTCAGGAATAGATCTTCATTGTTTTGTGGTGACTTCTACTGGTAGTTCAGCAGGTACATATAGAAGGCATTTTCTGGTCTAGCTGTCTGTCTCCTACATCCTACATGCTTCTTTCTGTGGTAGAACTTAAGTTCCGTAACTTGCACTACAGTACGCATATACTATTGATAAAGGAAAAAACGGCTGTAGCACTATGTCTGCTAAAGATATTCTTCTTTTTCAGAAAGCAGATCCTTATGTGGAACAATTAAAGGAGACATGGTCAAGTTATAGTTCATGGGTCAGTTTAGTGTCTCATGATACTGAAATTTTTTATGCACTTACTTTAATCTTGTTTTTTTCATTTGTCTCATCCTTCATTGGGGTTGGCCTTGCATGCTGAATTCTTTTCTTTTTATTGCTTTATGGTTTTTAATGTCTGCACAAACTCCTCTGAAAAACAAGAGTGTGGTTGAGGTGCCTCTAAAGAAACAGAGATGCCAGGGCTTGAGTGGGCTTTTTGAATTCACTCACTCTGCATGTCCTGACTACCAGAGCTGGGTTATAACTTGTAAAAGTCACTAGAAACAGCTGACTTTCTTATCATCCATAAAATTTAAATTTGCATCTGGCAGACTTTTTGTTGCCAAAAAAGTTTAGGAAAAAAGTTACGGTTATCATTGTTACTATTGCCCTTCTTAATTTTATTAGGATTAATGATGATGGTGAAAATTATAACTGTCCTTACTCCCAGAATTGCTCTACTTGATATTAAGAAGACCAAAACTCTGCTGCAGTGGTTTCTTTTGCATGTTTTAATGTTTTACTGGGTAATATCAGCTACAGACTTTTATCAGCTGTCTGAAGTTACTGCTTGCTGATCATTAGATTGACTACAACCCATGAGTTTATAGATATCCTGAAACCATTCAAGAATAAGTTCTGCGAGAAGGTATTTTTCCAGAAAATCTATCTGTAAGAAAAACTGCTTTTTGCATCCTGCCAGTGTATTAGTGGTGTGAGACAATAGCAATTCAACAGTCATTTTCTTGGTACAAGTTATTAGTCATCTTTGTTCTTTTGAGGAGATATTTTCAGTGGTTTGGGTTTGGGTTTTTTTGTTTTGTTGGTTTTTTTTTTTTTTTTTTTTTTTTTTTTTTTTGTTTGTTTTGTTTTTTTTTTTTTTTTTTGGCATTAATGGCACTTCTGTCACCATCTGGCTTAGTCAATTACAGATCTCCAGAATAACAAAACTCACAGTTTACGTGTATGTCTCTGTTTTTCTTGGGGTCCGGAGAAATGTGACTATTCTGCATTTCCTAGAAAGGGAGTTGTGAGACCTCAGCCCTCATTGCACATTACACAGAAAGAATCTGTAATGAGCTCTTTCTGTGCCTCAGGAGGAGCACAAAGCAGCTGGAGCGGGACTAAGAGTCCAGACAGCTGAGCTCAGTGGGGATGGAGGATTGTCAGCACTACAGAGAAAATGTTCGATAGCTTGTCAATTCATGACCCTGAGGTCCGAGAGGCTTCCATTCCCTCGGACAAATGCTGATCCCCATTAATATGAATGGTTGAACTTCATTTGACATCAGTCAGTCCAGGGTCTGAGTGCAAGTACATTATTCCCCGTGCCATTAATGCAAGTCACATACCCCAGCTAGGCAGATAAGGGAAATAGAATTTTCAGTAGTCATTGTTGTTTTGCTTTGCAGTACTGTGTGGAGGTGGTCAACTCCTCATGCTTGATTATCTTCAAGATATTTGTTGCACTTTATAAAGTTCATCGGCAAACTTGTGCTTGCTTCTTAAAAGTAGTCTGCTGTGTCATGTAGCCCATTTGACTGGGTAGAAAGAAGCATGTCATGTTTAAGATAGTGACACTGATAATTAGCTGTTACTATCTAATTCCACTTCTTTTTTTCACTTCAATTCCTCCTAGAATATCTAGTGAGTACATTTAGCATCAGTTTCCCCAGCAGAAATAGTAGGCACACATTTTCTTTACAATGACTCCATGATGTATGTACTAGTTACTGTTATATTTTAAGTTGAATGTAGGAAAGGTATTATATAAGTTTTGAAAACTACCTTAATAGTGTTTTATTCTTCTCTAGGCACAGGAATTTTGATTTTGTATTGTCATTTAAATAGACAATAACTAAAAATGAAGGCTTTAGTTTCTTAATTGGTTGTCACATATTTTAGGGGTGGTTACCATTTAGTTTGGTAAAGGATCCGAAGACTCAGATTCCTTTTGAACAGCCAATATCTAGTTTTTCTGATGATTTATTCATAGCAGTTAGGTTTCTGCAATTCCTTGTGAGGAAATTGCCCTTCATAGGATCTGTCTATGTAAGGTTGTTGTATAATGCATGCTCATTTGCTTAGTTGTATTTGTAAGCTCCAGCTGTGCCCATCACTTGCTAAATCTGTCATTAAAGGATTTTGTTTTAAATTCTGCCTGGCTTTGTTTTCAGATGTCTCTGAATTCCTTCCTGTGTTGAGTCACAGCTGTGAAAAGAGAAATCTCCCTCTTTAATTCAAGGGGTCAGTGGTTTAAAAGCACTAAAGCCTGGTGGGGAACAGCTTAAGGAAGGTAGTTAATCATAGTGACCCCAAGACTTCATAAACTTACACAAGGCTCATCTGACAGGCAGAGTCCTGGATATCTTCAAGCCCTGGTTTCTTTGAGGAGTAACTGTTTTGCCAGGGAGTGGAATCCTCTATGGAACAAGCACCAGTGATGGGTCTTTGCCACCTGCTCAGCTGTGGCTATAGAAACACAGCTTAATCTTCTCCACCACATTTCTTTTTCTAGCTAAGCCAGCATGCAGCCCAATTCCTTTCTAGTAGTTTTTTTTCCCTGCAATGTTGAGAAATATTTAATGTGGTAACTACAATGGCTTCCACTTCCTGGTGTCACTGGGACATAATAGACTGGCAGGAAAGAGCTGCTGATCTGGATAGAAAAGAGAGGTCAGGAGGGAACACACAGATGGTCTTGTGTGCTGGGCGAGCAGAAGTCATTGGCGTGGTTTGGGTGTCAATAATTCATCCAGTGGCATTTTTCACCCAACTTCTTCAGACTCCAGTGGGGAAATCTTGGAATAAATCCCCCTCTTGTCTCCGTGCAGGCAAAAGCCTTATTTCACATACCATGTTAATAACTTTGACACTCAGCTGTGGGCTTAGTTTTCACGGGATGGGCAAACCAGGACCATGGGGGTGAACTGTACGTGGAAGCTGTGAGATACTGAATTAAGTGATACAGCTAATGCAGTGCCTGTACCTATGCTGTGTGTACTCCACTTGTCCTATGCACACATTGCTATTCTTGGTACAGGGGTTGATTATCTGCCTATGGATCAGTTCTTGAATTGCTTCAGCTTTTGGACAGTGTTATAAAAGAAAAATGATCCTGTTTTCAGTCAGATTTTAATAGTGAAGTAGTTAATTCGTAAGCAGCTCAGGTAGACATTGCCCTTATCAGAAGAGTCTTTGGGAAGATAAGGTCACTAGAGAGTAGAAAAAGTCATTTGATGGCTGTCAGACATCCAAGTTTAAGTGGAAGGGTGTTGGATGTTGAGCAAGACCTTCAGTGTGTGATTCAGTTCAGTTATTAATTTGTCCATTAACTGCTAAAGGAAATAGTAGAAAAATTAGGATTGAAGGAGACATGAGGAAGTCATATGATTTTATTTGTATTTCGAAGGATGGATAACTTCAGCTTTGGATTAGATTGCTTAGAGCTATGTCCAGTCAGACTTCAAATGTCTGCAAAGATGGAGAATCCACAATTTCTCTGAGCTCCTGTTCCAGTGTTGACAATCCTTTCATTCCCTGAGGAATGAAACCTCAGAAGTCCCTCAAGATTGAGATTGCCTCATCATCTTAGGGGACAAATGACTTAGGGGAAAAGGAAATGAGAAGTGTTTTACATCCTGCCTTTTTAATGTTGGACTTCTGGTTATGGAAACTAACTGGTTAACCATCTAAATTTTTTCCTTTTTTTCAGTGAAATACTGATTCATCCTTGCACACTGTGTCCTCACAAGACACAGGAAAGTTATTGTGATTTTAAACTAAAGTGGAAGTATTTCTGTGTTGAATGGAGGAGGTGATGCATGAATTCTTGGTTTCTTTTTCAGTAGGGCTGTTTCAGATTCCAGGAACTGTCATGATAGCACCCCTCATAAAGCAGCTTAAAAATAGCAAAACAACTGTTGCACCAAATATAAAGTGATTCCTGCTGTGTCACAAACAGAAAGGTTTTTGAAGCTCTGAATAGATAGCAGCATGTTATAACCCTTGAAAATGGTAACATTGATGATCAGAGGACACAGGGCTGTTAAAGCTTTGATGACCTGCTGTCTGAACCCATACTGGCAGTGTGTTTTTCCTTACACAGCTCTGTGAAGTTCTTTATAGAAAATGAAACT
The DNA here is from genome assembly GCF_031753505.1 of Anomalospiza imberbis. Lineage (NCBI taxonomy): Eukaryota > Metazoa > Chordata > Aves > Passeriformes > Viduidae > Anomalospiza > Anomalospiza imberbis. The sequence continues at coordinate 104,936 of NW_027099808.1, read as the reverse complement.
GTGATTGCTTGTAATTTTCTGCAGTTTGCACAAGCACTTAAATCACAAATAAAACACTGTAAAAAGTGGTATGTGAGTCATGGATCTCCCTGCAGGAGTTCCAAGTCTGTTGTCCCTGTGGAGAAGGTTGGCTGTGTGACTAGGGGGATGTGGGTACTGGTCCTGACGGCTAGTGTGATGTTATCCAAGGGATGTCATCTCCGATGGCAGCATTAAAAGAAATCCAGCTACCTCTAACAAGAATAGAGGGTAGAGGATGGAGACATTAAAGCTTTTAAAGTGCTCAGATGCTGTGATGATGAGTACCTGAGGGAAACCCATAAAGAGGAGCAGGTCCCCATTGAGTCAATGACTTGTGTAAGCTCACAAGTGGGATTTTTTATAGAGGCTCTGCTGATTCTCTGTCACATATACTCCAAATTTAAATGAAATCAAGTGTTTAAAAAAAACAGGAAGAAAGCAAATGTGTTCAGTCTAACAATAAAATAACTGGGTTATTGGGCCAACAGATGACCACTGCTGTGCAGTGTACACGTTCATATGTGTATCACTTTACATTTTAGCTGCACAAAATGTTGATCCAAAATTAGGGGGACAATGCATTAAAAAAAACCCTTCTCCAGTAGACTTCAAGAATATAGTAATGAATTTTTAAATCAATTTGTTGAAAGTGGAAATTAAAATCCTTCCGGCATGTCTTTCCCTATAGTGTAGTTTTTATAGGAAACCCTGCAGACTGTGCTGCACAGAGTTCACTGACAGTGCATCAAATAATGAGGCCATACGTTGATGAAAGGAATTTTAGTAAAATATGCCATTGGATATACAGCAAACAGATTTGATCAAAGCCCAGCTGCCGTATGAAGTACACATTTTTTTAACCATTACTAAACTGCATTAGCCTGAATTATTTTGAAAGTTATGATTTGACTTCTACACAGCTGACAATAAACTAAATAGTACTGGCAGTTAAGGAAACATGCTTTCAGGATTTGTAAAATAGAAAAAATAAAAAAAATATTTTATTATATTAAGATGCCAACTACAACATGCAGTTGCCTCTACTCAACATTTGTAACATTTTGTTTTTATCGGAGAGTGTCACAGACTTTAGATACAGCTGTGAGTGCCTGCAAGCATTTACACAAAATTATAAAATGTTGGGCAATACATTAATGCTTACATGAGATAATATAGCTACAAATTTTAGTACAATAAAGCATTAGCTGTGAAATGAAATTTACCTTTTAAATATTTATATAAATGTAAATCTTTGTTCCTTTATTTCCTTCTGCTTTGGGGAGGGTTTGTTTTAGGGTTGTTTTGGTTGAGTTTTTGATTCAGTAGAGTCTGCTGAGTTGTGACTGTGTGCATGATCTGCAGGTTGTGCCTGCACACAGAGTTGGCTGTCTGGTGGTGCCTCAGATGTGTGTATGGCTGAAATGTGTAAACTATTGCTGTGTAGTGTGCAATTAATGGAGCCATACAGCACTAGGATCTGGCTGAGGTCTGGATTGCTTGGATCAAGGACAGGAGAGCCCCACCTACTTGCATCTGTAGATGTATCCATGCAGAAACTCACAGGCTGTTCCCTTTCAGAGTATGCACTGCTATCCACCTTACTGCTGTATCCTGCAGAGCTGTAAGTCTGGATTTGATATATCACAGATTTCACCATAGTGCTGCACTACTGTCCCTTCAAGCTGGGTTTTTCACAAATGTACAAAAGTCATGATAGGGCAAGTTCAAGTAACTAATCTGTAGAATACCCCATTGCCACTAGTTACTGGTAATGCCCAAAAATATCAGCCAGTTCAGACTTCTGGTCCCTGCTAGAGGACCGATGCTTCACTCCTGCATATCTTGGAAGGTCTCCTATGAAAGGAAATAGCAGAGAACAGTTTTTCCACAGCAAAGCACTGGCAAGAACTCCTGGAGGCGAAAATGAGACTGTAATCCTTCCTTTGTGTTGGCCAATGTAGGTTTATGTTTCTTCCAGCAGAAGAATGGTGGTTGCAGGGTCAGTGGTTTAGGTGGCTTGACAGTGCTGCCTGAGGGTAATTCAGGCTGCAGCAGGACAAATGCCATCTGCTAGAGTTTAAATGCTCAGGCAGATCTCCCCAAAATGAGCATTTGTTTTCTCTGATGGCCATTGTGACATTTTTCTGGCTTTCCAGTATTTTCTCAAGAGCAGGCCAAGGCTGTTCCACAGGCAGAGCTTCCTGCAAGTGTTGTCTCCTTCACTCAGAGCTGAGCCAAACCACCCCAAGTGCTGCAGGTGATGACAGACATTTCAGAGGAAAATTCTCTGTCTCTCTTTGAAACCCTTCAGATGTTACAGTACTTGGCAGAAAGTGGTTTTCCATCTAGTCTACCTTTTCATTAATGTCTCTAGGAATTTTCATGCTACTGCTTTTTTCTTTTCTTGGATACCAGAATTACAAAACTCATCTTAGAATCACTTTTCATAGCATTAGTGGTTTTTTTGGTCTGCTGGGGAAACATGCTGTACTTAAAAAAATGTAACACTGAGGTTTGGCTTAGGGCTCCTTTTGATTCTTATGTGTTGCTAAATCGTGCTTTACACTGCTTTCTTCTTTGGCTTGTGTTTGGGTTTTGTTGTTTGGGTTTTTTTTGGTGTTTTTTTTTTTTTTTTTTTTTTTTTTTTTTTGATCAGACTCGTAGGGCATTCTCATTTCTTTCTAAATAAAGAGCCTATAGAAAGCTGTTATGATGGACGTAATACCTGAAGTCATAGTTCCTTCCCCAAAGGAAACAAGAGGAAATGAGGAAAAAGAATCCATAAGAGATACATATGCATCTAACTATAGAGTGAAAGGCATGTTGATATTTCTGTGCAAAGATCCCAGCTTCACATCTGACTGGTGGGACATTTTATTTATGTCCCTACCTCCTCTTGGAAATACAATTTTCAGATGACAAATTGCTTTCCATCCTATCCTTTTTCTTGAACAATAGATACTGTGTTTGAGAAACAGCCTATAGAATGTAGAAAGCAGTGAGTCTGGTTGTTTTTTGGGGTTTTTTTTTGGGTGGGTTTTTTTTGTTTTTTTTGTTTTTTTTTAGGAGACACAATATACAAATAATTAGGGTTAGAGAATAGCATTTGCTTTATCATCAGTCTTGGATTTATGTGTTACATGTCCAAAATATAGAATGCCACAGAAAAAATTTCTCAGAATCATCGTTTGTAATGATACATAACATGTCTGTGTGCATGGCTGTCTATCTGTCACTTTCTGAAAAGATTACTTCTGTGTCTGTGTGAAATTTTTGAGTGCAATCCTGACCTCACTGACATTGACCTGAAAAAGATCCTGATATCTTTTGAGGATGTAGTGCTCATTTCCCATGTGTATAATTTTAGGTGCCCAACAGTAAATTTCATGGTCAGATGAGCTCTTCAGAGCAATGTGACACAGACCATTCTGTAAGGTTTCTACCATTTCAACCAGTGTTTATCTCCAAACAGACTACATGCCTGTTAGAAATGCTTCCACCAGCAGATTCCCTTCAGAAAGATGCTGAAAAGTATGAAAAAGTAAACAAAGTAAGGGAGTTCCTTCCTCCTTCTTCTCTCATTTCACTTCCTTAGTCACCATTTTTTACTTGAGCTTGAGTTCATCTCAACAAAAAATCCAGTGTAATCCTCAAATGTATTTTCTCTCTCTATTGGAGAGCTTTATTTATTATCAGATGGTTCTCTGCAAGAAGATTTTTTTGCTGACTCTGTTCCCTCAATTGTGTCCTCATTGTCTCTCAGACCCTTCATTTTTCTTTGCTCGATTTGGTTTTTCTCAAGTGGGAATCACAGCGGTGATTTTTCTTGCCAAGTTATTGGTGTTGAATGGATGGTGTGTAAATCCTGTGAGGAGCTCAGTAAAAGTTAAAGCCTTTATAGTATTGCAAAACTCAGTGTAAGCTGGGTTATGCTTCTTAGGAGTCTCTGCTAATTGTTTGGGTATTTAACAATAGCGAAGACTGCTGCATGGCAAAACCTCATCTAAACCAGGTAGACTAAACCCAGTGATTTATGCAACATAAAATGAAAAGAAAATCACTTACTGCAGGCTCACATAATGCTTTTTGATTGTACCGTTGTATTTTTATTCATCAATTTCTCCTGGTGTTAGGAAGTGAGGTAATGCTGATCTGGGGTTTGTGTAAAAAGCAGTATTTTCCTGAATCCTGAAAGGGAACACTTTCTGGACTATAAACAGCACAAAACCTACTTAATAAGTAGGAGAATAGTGATGAATAATACTGCTTACCAGTTCTTGGATGGAGTTAGCTTTAACTGAGATTTCACAATGAAGAGAAAAGCATCTTCTGCCAAATAATAAACAGACCATCTATCTAAGGGCTACAAGAACATAGTTTCATTATGCTCTGGATCAATGTCATCTTTGTTATTGCAGAACTAAGTTAAGATTGTTAAGTAAGTCTGAAGGTGTAATTTTATTTTTAGTCTATTTGACTTTCTAAGTTACTAATCTAAGCCATGTATGCTTACAGTTTTCCCTCTTACTAACAAAGGCAATTCAATATCCAGTTCATGATTATAGTACAGTTTTGAACCACACAGTAGACAACCACAGTAATTTTTCTTTTGGAATTTGTATGATAATTTCAAGGTGAGATATCTGCATAATGCATTGGACACACATATCTGTATACTTGTAGTTAAAATACCGTGCTTTAAATTTGTGTGCATATAGATTTTCTACTTGCAATAGTAGAAAATATTCTAACTAAATAAACAGATATTGATCTCTTAATAAAGAGATGATAAAGAGATAATGTACCTTTCAATAAATATGAATCGTAGGTGGGGTAATTTTTGTTTATATTGTAGCTGGTTAGTTTTAAATCTTTTAAAGCAATATATTTGTCTGAAAGGCCACTCATGCTATTTTGTTGATGTCTGGAAGGGACATTTTTTGCTCTCTTCTGACTCCATTGACCAAAATAAAATAAAACCACAAGATGTCAAACAAGGATAGATGAGGAGAAGAAAGAAAAACTCTTGCATCAGTGATAGAAAATTACGTATTGAAGCTACGTGGCTTAGGCAACTTACTTATTAGGTTTATAATTAACTTATAAGCTTATAGTGACTAGATTTTATAAGCTATAGTGGCTAGATTTATAAGCTTGGAGTGACTAGATTTTATCTAGAGCTTGTAGCTCTAGATTTTCAGTTGTCACATTTTGCAGCATTGCTATTAGAGTCACTAAAACTGAGTCACAACTCTTTATTGGAAAATAAAATTCTGAATTTTAAAATGACCTTGGAAAAATAGTGCTGGAAACAGGTTTTAAATTATCCTCCAATTCCATAAAGGCTTTTTTTCACAGAATTAACCGAGAGTTTCCTGAATACAGTTTAAAAAGTGTGTGTTTGCAGATGGGTCACAGTCGTTTCAGCTCCGGACGTCTTGATGCCAGGAGAAGTCAGAAACTACACAGTATTTGTGAATGCAAGATTTTGCATTTAGATAGGTTTGGGCTGAACGATCTGAAAAAGCTCCCATAAGCACAGAGCTCCTTACTGTCTGTGTGTTTGAGAAGGCTGAAGAGCTCTGTTTATTGCCACAAAGGGCCTGGAATAAATTATGTTTAGTAAATTGGCCCCAGGTTTTCTTGTTTCAGACAGTAGCTTCGGAGCAATCTCTTTTATAGGCTCCACTAGATGTGACCAATTGCAGGGAGGTGACACCTCGTTTCGGGACGTGCCATGGCACATGTGCCAGTCAGGTCTGGCCCCTCTCTCTGTCAGGATGGCAACCCACCCGCAGCTCCACTTTCTGTCTTCTGGCAGCGTTACCCACAGCCCGGTCCCAATTTTTGGGCCCCGCTGGGAGGTCCAAGCAGGATGGAGCCAGGCTGCTCAGCCCCTCTCAGCCTTGTGCCTCCCGCCCCTACATGGGGCAAATAAAAGCTCCTTTATTCCGCTGGAAATGCCCCCTTTTCAGCGAGGTGTGTGCATGGCTTCCTTCCCTGGTCGGTCTTGCAGGTGATAATTAACACAGTGCAGTGCTATTTCCTAGCTGAAGCCAAGGTGGGGAAGCAGCTTTAGCCTCGGCATTTTTCTTTTCAGACTATTTTTCTTCATTTATTTTGGATCTCTTCATGGTGAGGAAGTTTTAGAAGGTGTTGGTCCTTAGCTCAAGTATCAAAGAACTGAACAAACCAGTAATTTTTCCTTCTCTGACCAAATTCTTCTTACTTTTGAGGGGAAGAAGGAACGGGGTAGTAGAATTTGCTTTTAGGATTCATGTTTTATTTCTGCTCATGGGACTGTTTGCTTCGGATCAGTGTGACTGTGGGTCTTTTCAGCACAGGACACTGATTGACATTGCTTATGTTACAGAGAGGAAGGATATTTCCTGAAGATTAATGGCAAGTTAGTTGGCCTGAAGTTCATTAACCTGAGCTAGACTGTTGGAAGGACTCTGTGTGGAAGCTGGAATTGTATTAGAGGATCATCATAAACTAAAAATATATGTGACAATCTGGCCAGATTGCAATGAATCTAAAGACAGGGTTGGCTCGAGCCCACAGAGCAGCTGCCTCCAGTGTAAACTAACCAACCGCCTAGTGAAGGCAAATGGTTTTTCAGAGACATTATTCAAATAAAAGGAAAAAGAGGGGAAAAAAAAAAAAAAAAAAACCCTGAAGGTTCCCATTAGCAAAAGATGCCTAAATGAAAAAGTGAGGTTGTGAGCTATGGCCAAAGGCCCGAGTTTGGTGCTGATTCTCAATCAATTCAGCAAATGACAGTGCATCGACAAAACTGGTTTTTTAGTCAAATTTAGTCTTGATTCTTCACAGTAATTTGCCTCAAGAAAATGAACCCCAAATCCTTTGGTGAATTCCCTGTTGTCTGAGGCCCAGACCTTCAGGCCATGACGTCTCAACATGCTGGCAGTGAGACTGGCTCCCACTTAATTGCTTCTTTTTGAAGTGTGGTTTGTCACTATCATCCTGCTGAAGATGAACAGGGCTGGTGTCTCACCTTCATATATTCTTCCCCCTCCTCCCCTCCCCCTCTGTTCCCCTTCTTCCCCCTAAATAGATTTTTAAAGGCAGTTTAACCCTACGATAGTCCAATCCAGATCAGTCTTTTGTGGTGCACCCTCAAATAGATGTGTTGGCACAGAAGAAGTAAGGGCCTTCTCTTCAGATCTCATTCTGCAATAAAGGGAAGGGAAAGATGAAACAGGCATTTCATGTTTGTTTGTTTTCTCGCCATGTCATCTCATGAACATGCACTCCCCTTGGCCAAGAGTAATACATTCAGACACTGAATGTCAGTGTTGAAGAGGGGACTGAGAAGAATGAAGCTCAGTGTTCCGCAATAGGAGCTACGCTTTGGGCATTTTACAAATTATTTCCCTCTTTCTCTTTCACCATCGTGCTCTTCTTGCACACTTCTTTGTCTTTTACTATTAACAGAAGTTCTGGAGGCTCAGAAAGCCCAAGTTTCATCTGAGAGAGATTTCCTCTGTTGGAGAAAACTGTTTCCATGCTTTCATGCCATGGTTCTGGGTGCTGCTGTAGCTCAGAGTTGCCTGACCCAGGGCTGCAGGAGCTCGAATGCTAGACCAGGGGCCACGAGCTGTGCTGCATCCCTCATGGGCTTGTAAGAAGCCTCTCTTTTGATGTCTGTGCAAGTGCTGGCTAACGTGGGCGCTAGGATTGCTCTTTTAATCAGGCAGTTCCAGTACCTTTCAGAAAATAATTTTCATGGCAAGTCATGAGCCATTAATCTCCCGACTAAGCATAACATTTCTTTACTCCTTGGTTTTACAGCATTACTCAAACACTGATATTTTTAATTTCACCAGCTGTCTCCCTTGACCTCTAGCATCATGCACTTGCAGGAGGAAGGATCTGGTCTTACAAATATTTTCATACTCTGATCTCTGTGATTTATTAACCATCAAGTTTTGCCTTCAGAACTCAAGACACCATTTAAAATGATTTCTTGTGCAAAAGTGGAGATATTGGGCAAAAGAGATCCTTGATAGCTGGGTACAAAGGACACCAGGATTGCTGTTGCTGTTTTCTTTTCAACTACTGTGCTGTGTGACCTTGAGGAAATAGGTTCACTGCAGCTTTATGGTTCTGTTTTTGCATAGGGAAAACAAGGACAGTGATAATTGCTTTCATTTGGAAAACACTTCAAGATTTATGGACTATGAATGACACTTATTAAGTGAAAAGTGCTGCAAAGCTGGCTTAGTTGCACACTGTGCTAACAAAATCTCATATCAGCCCATTGACCCCAGCCTGAAACACTCATTAAAGTTTATAGGTTGTTTTGGTGGATGAGTTGCAGTTATTCTGCTGGAAATATCATACTGAAAGCACTTTTAAATCCATCATCTGCACTGACTTTTTTTTCTATTAAAACTAAACACAACTGCTTGTTCTACCCAATTTTCTTAGTTTATTCATGAAAGTTTTGATGGGTATGTACTCATTGTTAACTCTGCTTGTACCCCCATGGCGTCTGAGACATTACAGTTCATTCTAGTCATAGCATAAACATAAAATAGCTTTTGTACTGAGATAAAAAGTTATAAAACATTAAGATATCCAGTCGACTGGTATGAACTAACAAGTTGCGTGGTCACTTTTGAATGGCAAATATTCTTTGTGTGGATACTGTATTAATTTAATTTGTGTTTGAACTTTAGCTATGCTAGACACTGGTGTTGAAAAGTTTACATATTTTTCCAATGTCAAAATGTGTAAATTTAGTATTAAAGAAACAAAACATTTTTACTTGTACTGGAGAAAAAAAATCCTTTTGTAGCAAAGAAATTAAATGAGCTGCTCTTTAAAGGTAGGTCTGGCTTGCTTACAGAATTATTATTTATGCAGTAATGCAGGTCTACAGATGTTTTCCTTTTTTTCTTCCAGATAAAACTTGGGTTGTTTGAAAAGTGGGGAGATAGTGCAAAAGAAGATGCAGAAGAAGAGAGCAGGATGAGAACTTTGCAAGTGCCACATGCCTGCAGCCTGCTGTCTTTAGTGATGCTGTTCCTTCCAGTCACTGGAATGTCAAAACAAAATATCCCAAGACTGAAGCTTTCCTGGAAAGGTAAACTTTTCAGTGTTTTTTTCTGATTCTGCTGCTTTTGTTTTGATGTGATGTTGCCAGCAGTTCATTTGTATTACTTACCAGGAAAACAAATCAGACATACAAAATAGAAGCCTTAAAGATGGATGAATTCTGCCTAGGGACGGTATTAAATTCTGGGGTTTTTTTTGTCGTGTAGAGGCACATGTTTCTGAAATACAGCTGTCTTTTTAAACTATTATTTCTTTTTGCTCCAAGAGGATGTTAACAGACTACATAAATTAGAGGGGAGTTATACTTGAAACACTCAGAGCTGCATTGGAGATATTTCCATGTGGCTGGTGGGGATGATGTGAGACATGGAGGACATTCACGTCTTCCTAGAGCATCAGAGAAAGTTGAGAGCACTGCCTCAAGTGTTTCAAGGGGACTGACATTTATTTTTGTAATTCTTTTTCTATCACTACGTTGGTATGTTAAACTCCACATATGTGGTTTTCTTTCTCCTTGCCTCTTTGGATCACAAAACCGTGTTTCTCTGTGGAATTTCTTAGTCTTGTGTGTAGTTCTAGTTGGGAATGGTATCTGAGGAGTTTCAACACAGACACATTTATGTATTAATGGACAATTTTTTAAAGGAGATAGATTTCTTGTTGCTTTGAATGTAGATTACACCTCCACAGGCACAGAGATGTGACACTGATGCTGTCTTCTTTAGCTACAACAAATGCTCTCCAGTTAGTTATGTTTCATCTATGTCAGCACCCTGCCCTTACGGGACCTATTTCTGCTCTGTTTTTCAAACTTATGTCTTCCTATGCATTGCAGAATTGCACTCAGGATGGTGTGATGGGACAGGCTGTAAACCCTTCATCGGGGCTTATGATACGTTTGTCATGAGTTTAACACCCAGAGGAATTTATTGAGTAAGCAGAATGACATGCTATTTATTTACAAGCTGCTCTTTTGCTAGATTTGCATGCCACTGTGCATGCTATTCCACTGTGTAGAGATGTGTTTGGATGTGTTTGTGTGAGAGAGATGGAGGAAGCAAGATCAAGGCATCTTGACAACATTTTTATAAATTCAGGAAACAGTTGAACTCACTGAAGCCAATGAATACAGAAACTGAAAACCTGACATGAGTTATGGAAGTTAGCAGTAAAACCCTCCTAACATACAGCCAGTCTTCTCACAGCTAGGCCTTTTGAGATAATTCCCAAAAGCAGCGTATACCATATGGCAATGGCATTTATTGTGGATTTGGCACTCACGATTAGTGAATTCCTCTCAACTTCAAAAGCAGATAGCCTTTGGCAAAATCCTGATGGATGCATTTGGCAGGTAGAGAGGGGGAGAAAAAAAAATATTGAAGTCAACACAGGAAAAAAAGAAATGTCTGAAATCTTAGTTTAGAATAGTGCCAGAGAGCTGCTGGAAGTGGTTGGGAAAATGCCTGAGCTCGTTTAAAAAGACAATGAGCAGATGATTAATATTTAGGCCCTGACCCAAACTTTTATTAGCAACTTTATAAACCTTTCAGTTTGGCTTGAGGGATACCGTTTCCTGTCCAAACTTATCCACCTATATCCCTGTAGGGGGGCAAATCAACAACAGATACAGATGCAAAATAGCACATAAATATTAATTTGGAGAGCTGTGATGGAACTGAAAAACCAGAAGAAAGAGAATTATGAGAATTTATTGTGCCTTGTCTTACTTTTCTTGGGGGGGTGGAAGGTGTGTATTTTTCCACATGGATCAAGAAAAAATTCATTGCAGTTTTTCACACTTACGTATTGTAAATTATACCAGTATGGCTTATCATAATTAAACCATATTTTTGTTGTTGATATCAGGATGTCAGATGTGTTGAATATTTAATAAAGTTGTCAGAATTAAGTCCATCTTGCTTCCCCCAAGTGTTTCAGACAAAATAATTCCAAGGTTTCTGTAAGATGTAGGAGAAATGAGCTGTCTTGCCAGTTCTCATAAGATTGTTAGTCATGTCACTGACAAGTCCTGGCATCTCTGTTCTTTGGAATTCAGACTTGAAATATCATGAGGAGGAGAATACAAGGTTCTTTCCCTTCTTTGTGGAAAACAGACGAAAACTGGCAACATCAGGCAGTTCCAGAAAGCTGGTCACATGTGTGTGTTTGAAGGGAAGTTTTCATTCTCTTCCAGGTGCAGTGTGTTTATGGCATAGATCCATCTTCCCAGAGGAGCTGAGCATTTGCTGGGGCAGGAGAGCTGAAAGTAAGCAAGATTTTGCTCCACAGTTACTGAATCTCCCAGCTGCATCAGTCAATGGTGGATGGGGAAGAGGGAGAGGGTGGGGTAGTTAAAGATGTGTCTGTAACTGCAGGAGTGCTTCAAGAAACCACAGCATGTCACAGCTCCTTTGTGTTCAGGCAGCAATTAAAATTTTAGACCTTCTCTTAATGGCAGTTACAGGTTTTCATCTTCTCTGGGTTTTCATCTTCAGAAGTGGGAATCTGTGCTGGAAATGTTAAGATATTCCAGCGAGTCATGTGGGGATCAATGCAATACAATGCATTTCCTTTATTGCATGCCCTACTCTAAAAATGTGTTCTAAAAAATTGTGCATGTATAAAACTAAAGCTACACACAATTCAACTGAAATGTGTTGTAATACAGAATCAAAGTCATATATTCTCCACCTCTGTTAATATAATACACTATGATCTTTAATCACATATCCTTTATTCCCACATTTTCCCTGATCCATTAGTTGAAAAATTCTCTTCTTCACTTATACTTAACTTTTAGATACTGATTCATGTCATTACTATCCCAGAAATTGTCACTGCTTGCTCTTGTGATGTTTTTAGGGTGCTCGCTCTGCAGAGACCTTACTTAATCTATGCATCTTAGATACTTCTACAAGTTTGAGGTGCTTCTATTATTATGTTATAGCTTTAATATACGGAGGAGCTCACAAATTGTCTTCTAGTAGAAGATTGACATCTTTAGAAAACCAGGGGATGAATTATTCCTGATTTTAATACTCTTTGTCTAGCTCTGCTTTCAGTCTAAGAGAAACTGTGTGTATTTATCATTCATTTTCGTGCACCTGGACATAGCCTGTGACCTTCATCCAAACTGCAGAACTCCTTAAGCACAGAAGTGACATTCAGCTTCCCTAAGAAGTGCATCCTCCTTGTCTGCTGCATCATTTAACGTGCTCATTCCAACGTCTAGAGCAGATGCAGAAGGTTTTCATATACCAGTCTCATTCATTAATGTCATTTTCAGGACAGCATCAGTTTTGTTACTAAAGAATGGAAGAGTCTGTGTCCTAATTCATATATGTTTAATTCATACAGTGTAGACAGTCGTGTCTCTATCTTCTGAGTAATTAATTGAGAGGTACTTCCATACATATTTTCTGAGTGTATCTCTAGGTTCTACTTTATAGGGAAAAGTAGACTATAGCCAAACGAGAAGATTGATTGCCGTCTCAGGAAAAAAACCCAAAAATTAAATATTTTCCACTTTGTGGCTATCCTAAAATTTCCCTGCAGAAATGCAGATTCCTAACTGCAAATGTAACCCTATTGATTTGATTTACTTTTCTGATTTTCATGGACATCTTAGTTAGTGTAGTCTTTTTTTCTCAGTGAATGCAGTTATTTTACAGAAGTGTGCACCCTGGTTTATTGGCTGAGGGAGATGCCCCAGCCCAGATTTGGATGTTGTCCCCAGTGACATCCACAAACATATATCATTCCCATTTGGGAATGTGGCCACGCCCCAGAGCATGCCATGCTTGCTGTGAGCAGTGGTGACTTGGTCACAGAACCAGGAATCCTCCACTGTGACACAGTACATAGGAAAAAGCACAACTGAAGGTAACCTTTGGCTTTTAAAAGAGGATTTACTTAGCACTGTTAAAAACAACTGTGGTAGTAATATCAATCTAATCAACAAGAGCATTATTCTCAGCTGATTTGTTTTTCTCCACATTGAATGAGCTAAGATGCAGTCTCACTCCCACTGAAGTCATGGCAAGTTTTTGGCCACTGAAGTAAATTGAAGCAAGATCAAATTCACACTCCTCACTTTCTTTCTTCATCTTGCATAAGTAAACTGAAGACAGGCAGTTCTTTCTCCTCTGCTGAAGGGCGACAGTGCAAAAATCATCAGCTCCACATGGAAATTAGCCACGTTTAAAGCATTGTTTAGTTTCATGCAGTGTTTTGCACACAGGATTTTCTTTCCCCTAAGAGTGATCCATTCTTTTACCATGGTGAAAAAGCAAACAGAGAACATTTTGGTGCCGGGAATTCTTTTGAAAATTTGACTGGATGAGTACACTTGCTTAAAGTTCAGAAATGGTCCTTTGAACATGCTACTTTATAATGTCATGCATTCTGTTCTCTATTGTTTTTGCTTTAAACCTGTTTCATTTTATAACTGAGGAGATGCTTGACTGTTGCATCAGAGCAGTTAGTTTTTTCTGTTTCAGTACAGCTGGCTTATCTCCATGTCACGCATCATTTAATTATCCATACAAAACATAGGTAAAACTATGTACAGCTCCTTGAGCCTCACTCAAACTGTCTGTGACACTGCAGTAATCCCAGTTCCCTGACGGGGTGTTGCACAACTATGACTGGTTGGAACGTGTTAAACTGGTGATGTAGAAGAGAGCCTAGAAATGAGTTTGCATTTTGCAGCTGTGCTTGCTCTGCTGGAAGAGGAAGCAAAACCAGACAAAGCCCTGCTCCTGTGGTAGTATCAGCAGCTGTAAATCTGAATGCTTATGAAAATCAAGGAAAGTGTGTTGAGTGAAGAAATGGTGTTTTCCTCTTGTTTGTTATTTAATTAATTTTTGGTGGTTTGTTATCTCTCAGAAAAATCTATCTCAGATTCCTTTGCGGAAAAACATGAAGTGTTTATGTGAGAGTGAAGATCCTACTACTGGAAGATTGTATAGTTACGCAAAAGAATTTGCCTGTTTTGTCTCAAAAATGCTTTCTGGAGGCAGTTATCATTGAGACTTATACCCGAGATTGATGATGGATGGGCACTACTGTCCATGCAAGGAAAGGCTCTCGTATGTGCATAAACTAAATATAAATGTGAAGGCATTTATAAATAGAAAAACCAGCAAATTTCTTATAGACATTTTTTTTCTTTTTTTAAGCTAGTGAACTTGAAGGTCAGATCCAACTATATGTTGCATTTTCTGTCATATAATTATCCTATATATAATGTCCTGGAGAGCAGCTTCCAGTCACTGACATCAACAGTTTACATAGCAGTTGAACTAAGAATAACCTGGGAGAACTGACCCATATCAACCTCTTAAGTGTAAACTGTAGCTCACAACAGTTTTTGTGTTTTCATGGTCACAGAAGGGCCTCAATTGGGTAAAGGAAGAATTGTGTTCAAAAAACACAGAACTATTCTGCTGAGTGTTCACTTTATTAAATCTTGGAAAATGAGAGGAAACAAATCTGGAAGAGTGATACTTGGCAAATAATTTTTGCTCCTTTGTAAAAAGAAGGAAGGGACAACATCAAAAACAGCTTCCCTAGAAGAATGCGGGGAAGATACATGATAAGTGGCATCAGCTCGGAAGAGAGTTTAAAACTCTTTATTGGAATACTTTTACTAATGACATCTGTTAAGCAAATCCAATTCAGAGCAGTTTTAGCCATCCCAACATTATTCTGCTACACACCAATGGGAGAGCGTGATCAGCCTGACGTCAGTGTCTGTCTAGCAGTGGCCATCTGTGGTCACGATGCAGGTACTCAAGTCACATCCTGTTTCCCTTTCCTCCCTCCCCATTTCTGCAGTTCCATTTAGAGATGAGTTCCCCAAAGAAAGGTCGAGGAGTATAATCTCTCCTGTACTCACAGTCCTTTGGAGATAAATACACAAAGACATAGCAGAAACAGACAGAAGTTCCTTTCTCAGTCAAAGAGATTGGCTAACACTGTTTAAGGGAGACAATTCTGAAGATGGTGGGAGTGACAGAGGTACATCTTTGCACAAATTTGAAAACACAGACATTCTGCTTTCTGAACAAAATCCTGGCTATACCAGAATTTTGCATGGTGTTGAACCACAGAGTTTGAGAGCTAAGAGGTTATTGAAGGCATCAAAATTTTGTAATTAAATTATCTGGCCTTTTTAGGATGGTATTAACTCTTCCTGTGCATCATCCAGGCAACCTGGATTTCTTCCAGAAAGAAAGAAATCTCACTAAATCTGTAACAGAGCATTAGCTTACATGACACCCTACCCCAAAGTAGTAAGTATAAATACTACTAATAAAAAATGTCCCCCACCAGTATTAAATAAAAGCCTGCACTTGTACACTGAGAACATCCCTGGGTCATGTCACCCAGATTTGAATTTGACAAGGGTTGTGTGTGAGGGTGCTTGTGCTGCTCTGTCAAGGGAAGCTCTGGTGTTCCCAGGTTCCCGAGGGATGGATCTGCATTTGGTGTCTATTGGGGCTCGGGGTGCCCAGGGCCACGATGAGTTCCCTGACCGGGCTGGGGACGGCGGGCGGGGCTGGCCTGTGCCGCGCTCTGGGTTCTGGGACATCGCAGGCGCCGTGTCACAATGGGGGCAGCTAGAAAAGGCCCCAGCGGGTGCCGCTGCCCCAGTAGAGCCTGGGCAAGCGGTGAGTGCACAGCAGTGAGGAGACGGGGCTGGGGGCTGGAGGAGGGCTGGGGGAGAAGCGCCGGTACCTGGGGCTGCCCCCGCATCCAGGGCCCAGCCCCGGCGGGAGCGCCTCGCTGAGGGCGCGCTGCTTGCTGGGGCAGCGGTGCAGGCCTTGCCAGCTGCCGGGGGCCCTCTCCTTCCTGCCGCCACATCCCTGCTGCTCCTGCCCCTCATTGTTCGTCTCCATTCCGGCCCCACTGAACCCCTTCTGTGTGTCCTCCTGCAGACCATGGCTTTACTGTCACTGCTCTTCATGCTCGTGCAAAGCCTGATCCAGTACCCCCAGCCGGCTGGGGATGGGCTGGATGAGGCCACGCACCAGCGAATGAAGGAGCGTCAGGAGCTGCTGGACCGTGAGATGGCTCAGCTGCTGCAGGAGCTGGAGCGGGGGCCCCTGGAGCAGCAGGACGAGGGCTGGGGAGCCGTGCTCTTTGGTGCCCTGCAGCAGTGGCCGTTCTGGGTTCTTGCTGGCGTCCTGCTCTTCTTGGGCCTGTGGTTTAGCTGCAGGAGAAGGAGCTGTGACACCAGCAGCAGCAGCAAGGACCAGAGCTCCTGCAAGACCTTGGGAGATGAGAGGAACAGAACAGAAATAAGACAGCACTGATCCAGAGGAAGGTGGAGAAACCACTGACGTGACTGTGGAGGCAGATGACAGCAGCACTGAAAATGACAGAGAAGGCAGTCCTGTGGCTGTAGGTGAAGGAGACAATGATGATGCCATTGAAGGCAATGACGATGTGAAGGTGAAGGAAGATCTTTGAGCACCTGGCCCGAGATCCTGCTGCCCACCTAGAGGCGCTGAAAGCTTATGGTCAGCTGCGACTTCGCCTCCGGACGCTGCTCTCCAGCCACTGAGAGGAGTTCCCTGCACAGAGCTGTGCTGGGGGGGTCACACCCGATGGCAGCCACGTGAACGCTGCGTAATTGTTGCATTTGTCACTGGCAATCCTGAAGCTGCTTTCCTGCTCCTGCGGAAGGAAGATGCTGCAGCACATGGATTCGTTGTGCAGACACATCTCTGAGTGGCCTTGCCCTTCACCTTCCAGTTACGACGGTGCTGTTGCCTAAGTCTATGAGGCAGAAACTGGCTCCACCTGCACATCCTCACAGAAGAACAGTGACGTTGATGGAGGTTGCTAGAAATATCTCGAAGACAGCAACCTAGTCTGTTAGGGACTTAATGTAGTCATTTAATGAGCTGTAGCTTTAATTAGACTTGTTTCTTAGCATTCCCTCCAGATGCCCTTTAGTCTTGTCAGTGTATAACTATTCTGCAAAGTTACCCTTAGTGTAGAGAAATACCCTACTGTAGTTGCTTGTCTGCTTTTAAATAATATTTGAATATCTGTGTTTGAGAAATTAAGAAAAGAAAATAAGTTTCTCAAATTGCCTGAAATGTGTCATTCTTTGAATTTAACCCTCTGTATTTAGAGAATGTCCTTCCTATACCTCTATCTGAAATAAAAACTTGTTGCAAACAGAGATGTTGGATATATTAATTATGCTGTCTCTCAAGCATTTCCATAGAAACGCTTGAAGCTTGAAGTGAAAATGCCCTGAAGTGCCTGAAATTTTGCAGCAGAGTACTCCTGAATTTTTTAGGAATATTTGGAAAAGTTTTCTTCACACAGTCACTTTTATACGCTCCTGGGGAACAATTCAGTCCTAAGAGTTGAAGTCAGAGAAGTCCCTAACTGCAAAACATGTGGTTTAATACATCTTTTTTTTTTGTCTTCTCATAACCAAGGTTTTGGCACAAAATTGTGACAGTAGAAAGTCATTTTTCTGTTTTTCTCTTTTCTCTATTCCTGGTTATCTGTGTCCTTTCGGAGAGGCCCTGCTGGTCTATTAATATAACCTTTTCCACCAGGCCTATATAATATTGTCTAGCAGTGAGAGCCACTTTCCATGCACAGCTTTATCCATGGTGAGATGCAGCTAAATAAAACATGATTTACTTCTTGCCATACATAGTAGAGATTCATGGTAGATTGAAAACATTTATTCTCTTTGCCTTTGTACCAATACATCAAAGAACAAACAGTGAGATTGCAGGGTGACATCTCAGAGTCTTCTGTGACATCACAGAGCAGCTGTCTGACATCACAGGGTGACAGCTCAGAGTTGTCTCTGTGACATCACAGGGGCTGTGTGACATCACAGGAAATTGTATGACATCACAGGGGCTGTGTGACATCACAGGGGCTGTGTGAGGTCACTGAGGAGGTGACTCTGCCCCAGCCCCCCCTCCCAGTTCCCCCAGAGAAGTCCAACGCTGCTCGTACACAGCGGGGTCCCCTGTCCCCCCAGGTCCCCCCGCCCCCGGCGCCGCAGCCTCCCCCAGAGGATGTTCCACGAGATCGAGCCCAGAGCCTGACACAGGGCCATGGGGGGCGGGACAGGGGACAGGGACCCCCCGCCAGCGTCCCCGTGTGCCCCAGGGCCAGAGCCTGGCCCAGGGCTCCTTCACCCTGTTGCCAGCGAGGGCTTGAGAGCGCTGAAAAAATCCCCAGCAAGGGAGCAGCAAAAACCAGATTTAATATTGAGCAACAGCACCACAAAGTTCCTTGGCAAGAGTCACTCTGCTCCTGACTGGACACTTCAGGCACAAAAAAGGAAACAAAGCAACAACAAAACCAAACAGAATCCAGGCAATCAAACCAGAAATGAACCAAGAACTGTCCCTGTGTGAGTGTGAGACACAAGGAAATGAGGGCAAGGATAAAAGGAATACAGGCCCAAGAGCTTACAGAGCTCAAACTTAACAGGACTTAACTTATACCTTAACCTTAACTTCCACCTTCAACTTCACAATTTAGCAAAAGAGCAGCACTCTACAGTATTTAACCGAACTTATGATCTATTACTTGGCAATTTCACTGAGAAATAACATTTTACAATATTCAACTTGGCTTATATTTTAAACCTAAGAACTTAGCAAAGAACAACTCTTAGCACAAATTAACTTAGCTTAGACCTTGTGATTTAACCCTACTGACAGGCCTGACTGGCTCAGCTATCCAAGGCACTCAGAGCCCTCAGAGAGCAGCATTTCTGCCACATTTCCCGAGCACAGGCACTCCTGTGTGCACACAGACACAAAGAGTCAGTGCAAGGCACCTGTGAGAAATTCCCCTGAGGACAGGGAAATGCTCCCTGCCGATGCTTTGGCATCTCCCCAGCGGGGGAAGGGTTGAGCCTGGAGGAGTGGGGGGATCGGCCCAGGCTCCCTCGTTGTTGGGGATCCCCGAGTGCAGCAAACGGGAGAGTTCCCGGCTCGGAGAGGCCCCACTCCGAGGGAGTCGCTGGCCCAGGAGAGCTCCAAGGGGCTCCTTTTGGAGCGCTGTCTGTAGGGCCCCAAGAGAGGGGCTTCAGTGCCAGCAATGTTTCATCCTGGCCACACTTGGCATCCACAGCTTTCTTTGGCAGGGTGAGAACAGGGATGTTGTGCCACCGAGGGAACAAAAACACTTCCCGGGGCTGCTCCTAAAGCAGCCAGGAGCTGGCAGGGCAGCAGCAGTGCCTGGAGCAGACAGTGTTTGTGATGAGCTCCAAGGAGCTGAGCCCAGGGGCTGTTGGCCAAGGCCGAGGCCCAGCGAGCATTTCTCAGCTGGCAGGGCGGCCGGAGAAGGTGGAGGCGGGGGAATAATTCACGCCCTCAGTGTGCTCCCAGTCGCTCCCAGTATTTCCATGTCCGTGCCCCAAGTGCTGCTCCCAGCCCTGATCCCTGGGGATGGGAATGTCCCGCTCCCTTGCCAGGGCAGGGTCACACCTGAGCCAGGTGTGCAGGGCAGGCCCTTGCCCTGAACCCCAGCACTGTCCCAGCTGCAGGATCTGCTTCCCACCGGCCTCTTCCTCCTGCGTCCCCGAGCCCAGCTTGGTGCTGAACAAAGGGGCTGGGCCGGGGCCATCCCCCGGCGGGGGCTGCACACCCCCCTGCCCCCTCCCCAAATTCCCTCTGGGGGAGCAGGAGCTGGGGCTGGAGCCCTGTGGGGAGGGACAAGGGGGTGACAATGGGATAGGGGGTGTCACACACGCTCTGGGGGGACACACACGGCCCCGGGGACCCCCCCATATCTTCTGCAGAGCCAGGACGATGAACCCCACCATGGAGCCACTGAGCTCTGGCAGTATCTTGAGGGTGGGGTCTGGTGGCAGCTTTGGGAGTCTGGGGGAGTCACAACCACCCAAAAACGCCCTCCCAGCCCCACAGCCACTCCCAGACTCCTCCAACCACCCCACAGCTCCCAGCCAGGACCCCCCCCCCAACTACTCCCTGCAAGATAAATGACCCCAAGAACCACCAAAACCCATTTCCATCTCCCCCAGGACCCACCCAAATTCTCTGCAAGACACAGCCCTTTCAGGGACCCAAATCTCCCTCATAGACCCTGCCAAGCCCCCTCCCAGCACCACAAATGCCCACAGGATTGACAGAAGCCCTTCCCAGTCCCCCCAGGAGCCCCTAAACTCCCACCTCCCATGGCACTGACCAGGAGAGATTGGTGGACAGGAACATTTACAGCCAGGATCAGCTCGGGTGCTTCAGCAGTGATTTGGGCACTTTGGGGGAACATCCCGGATAGGGAGACCCAGGCCAGGCACTGGGACAGACAATTAGAATTCTTGGAGAACAGGCGGGCTCAGGTGGACACCTTTTGCCGGCACACCTATGAGATTGTGGACATGTCCCCTGCCTTTGATAGCTTCAGAACACCCAAATCCTCCCAAATATTCTATTGAACCAACCCCAAATTCACCCCCAAATCCAGGTAAATGGTGCAGCTTTAGATCTCTTTGCTCAATTTCTTTATTTTCACCCCAGTTTTGGTTGTTTAGAGAGGGTGAAGAAAAAAATTATTGAAATGGAAAAGACCTCCAAGATCATGCAGCACTGCTTGATGCCACCAGAAGAAATAACTGTAAGGAGCGGGTGAAATTTCTTTGGGGTGTAAAGTCAACAAATCGCTTTCTGCCAGTGAATTTCCAGTTTAGATCAGAGTCCTGATGGGTGTTCCTGCCCCTGTGTTCATCCAGGTGCCTATGGGGATCCAGGAGGACGTGGAGACCACCTTCCAGGTGTCTTCTCAGCAGGGATCACTGGGAATGTGGGTCACCAGGGCTCTGACCAAAGTGGGTCCTCCCATGGGGGATGGAGTTGGAGCAGGGCACGAAGCTCTTCCCACAGCTGAGGCATTTGCAGGGTTTCCCTTACTGGTGCCTCCGTTGGTGTTGGGTCAAGGTAGAGCTCCTGGAGAAGCTCTTCCCACACTGGGGACACTCGTAGGACCTCTCCCCAGTGTGGATGCGCTGGTGGGTGACGAGGTGGTACTTTTGTTTGAAGCCCTTCCCGCAGTCGGGGCAGCGGAAAGGCCTCTCCTCCATGTGAATCCGCTGGTGCCTGAGGAGACTGGAGCTGGTCTGAAACCTCTTCTGACACTCGGGACACTCGTAGGGCCTCTCCCCAGTGTGCATGCCTTGGTGGGTGACGAGGTGGGAGCTGCAGCTGAAGCCCTTCCCACACTCCCCACACTCGTAGGGCCATTCCCCGGTGTGGATCATCTGGTGCTGGATCAGGTGGGAGCTCTGCCTGAAGCTCTTCCCACACTCCAAGCACTTGTAGGGCTTCTCCCCATGGTGAACCTGCTCATGGCCCACCAGCTCCGAGCTCTGGCTGAAGCTCTGTCCACCTTCCTGGCACAGGATGCCAGGGCTTTTTGGGCTCTCGGGGTCCCTTCTCCCCTCCTTCTCTGCTTTGGGCTGCAGGGGCTCCAAGGAGTCCTCCCTGCCCCTCTCCAGGCTGTTGAGGGTCCCGCCAATGACGGCGCTCCCCCCTCTCTGGGCTCTCCACTTTGGGCTCCTGGGGGACACAGGGCTCTGCTCCTCCAGGCTGCTTCTGCTGTCAGCCGCCACATGGACCCCCCATTTTCCCCCCCAAGGGGCCTTTTCCACTCAGCTTTGCAGTTCTTCATTCTCCAAACATCCCCCCCAAAAACCCAACCCAGGGACCTCCCCAGGATATCTGGGCCGAGCTCCCCATCCCTGGTCACCCATGGGATGGGGGCTGATGGTCCCAGCGGGGCTGTGAATTCAGGAAGGGCTCGACCTCGTGGTTCCTTTTTCTTTTCCTGATCCTCCTTTGTCCCTCCTCTTCCTCTTCGTCCCAGTCCTCCTCTTTCATCCCTCCTCCTCCTCCCTGAGCCCACCTCCTTCTTCTACTTCCATCCCTTCTGGTTCTCCTCCTCCATCCCTCTTCTTCCCTCCCTCCTCCTCCACCCCCAAGAGCAGTGACACCCTTGGTGCCCTGTTCCCGCAGCCCTGACAGCCTGCGGCAGGAGCGGGGATGGAGCCGGGACAGGTTGGGATGGGCAGCGTGGGGCTCTCGGCTGCTCCCACCCGCTGGGGGCAGGGAGAACCCGGCCCGGGCGAAAGGAGAGGCAAACTGGGAAAACTGGGGGGTGCACATCCAAACTGGGCCTTGCTGGGGACCCTGCCAGGGGACTGCCAGCACTTGGGGCTCCTCTCGGGAGATCCGGGAGGGGGGAACGCAGAGAGGGCTGGGAGATCCCAGGAATGGCAGCAGTGGGAGTGACATTTTTATACTGGGATCGTACTGGGATCATACTGGGAGCAGCTGGGCCCATGCTGGGGCAGACTGCGGTCACACTGAAGGAGACTGGGATCATATTGGGATCATACTGGGATCACACTGGGACAGAGTAGGAGCCTGCAGCGGGCAATTGAGACCATGCTGGCGCAAATAGGATACACTGGGAGTGACTGGGATCATTCTGAGTTTGACTGGGAGCAACTGTGAGCAACTGGGATCATGCTATGAGCAAGTGGGAGGAACTGGGAGTCACTGGGTGCTTGCTGGGGGTGACTGGAAACAACTGGGCTTATGCTGGGATCAACTGGGATCATGCTGGGGGTGACAGGGATCATATTGGCAGTGAGTGCAACTACACTGAGGCTGAGTGGGAGTGATTGTGAACAAATGGGATCATGCTGGAAGGAACTGGGAGTGACTGGGAGTATGCTGGAAGGAACTGGGGTACACTGGGAGAGACTGGGAGTGACTGGAACAAAAGTGAGGGTGAAAGGGAGCAACTGGAACCATGTGGGGCACAACTGGTTCATACTGGCAGTGACTGGGAGCACACTGGTCTCATCTCTGGACCATACTGGGAAGGACTGGACTAATATTGGGAGTGTCTGAGACTGACTGGGAACACACCAGGCACATCATCCCCCATACTGGGTGTGACTGGGAGCAACTGGGAACACACTGGATGAAAGTGGGAGCAACAGGGACTGTGCTGGGGGCAAATTGTATCATAATGGGGAGTGACTGGCAGCAACTGGGCTCCTGCTGGGAGCAGCCCCTGGCGGCCCCGGGAGCCCCGCACCCCTTTCCCGGCCATGCCGCCCCTCCAGCCCCAGCACCCCCCATTGCCGGGGTGCCGGCACTGCCAGGGGTCCCCCCCTCTCGGGTTCCCCGCTGGGGCTTCTGGGGCTCTCCTCTCTCTGGGCTCCCGCTCAGGGCAGTCGCGGCTCTCCCGGGGCTCCCCAAAACCGGTGTCCCCCCGCTGGGGCTCTGCCGCCACCCACACTGGGATCCCCCAAAAACACCTCCCGGGGACCCCCCGATGTCCCCCCGAGGACCAGCTGCGGCTCGGCTTTGGAGCCCTGCCAGCTCCAAACATCCCCCCAGAAAAACCCAAACCCAGGGAGCCCCGGGATATGTGGGCTGAGCTCCCCCTCCCCGGGCACCTGCGGGATGGGGGCGATGCTCCCGGGGTGCTGCGAGCTCAGGCAGCGCCAGGGCCACGCGATTCCTTCTCTCCTCTCCTCCGGCGTCTCCCTGCTGCCGCTGCGCCTCTTCCTCCCTCCCTCCTCCTCCTCCCCCACTCCCGAAGCCCCCGCAGCCGCGGGAGGGGCAGGGATGGAGCCGGGACTGGTTGGAACGCAGAGAGGGCTGGGGGGATTCCAGGAGTGGCAGTGCCTGGGCTGTCCTGGAATCATACTTGGAGCGGCTCCTGGGTGACCGAGTTCTACTGGGATCATACTGGGATCGTACTGGGAGTGAGGAGGAGCAGCGCGATGGCTCCAGCTCTGGGGCTGGGGGCGCACCTGGGGCCCCGGGGGGGCAGCGAGAGGTGAGGGGGACCCCCGGCACCGGGACTCCTTGGTCGCCCATTCCGGAGCACCGAGGGGCCCCTGAACCCCCATTCCAGGGCGCCACCATCCCCCCGCACCCCCATTCCCGGCTGGGATTCCACCCCGCACCCCATTATCCGGCACCGGCAACCCCCGCACCCCTTTCCCGGCCATGCCACCTCTCCCAACCCCCAGAGCCCCCTTTTCCTTAACCCAGAAACCCCCTGGACCCCTATTCCTGCCTTTCCTAGTGCCCAGCCCCTCCTTTCCTCAACACCGAGGACACCCGGAACCCCTATTCCCAGCCAGCCCGGGTTTTCCCACCTTTTGCTGGGAATGGGGACACCGTGGACCCTTGGAGTCCCCTTTCCTGACGATAGTGACACAATTAGGCTCGCCCAAACGCCTCCTGGATCTCCCCTAAGCCCCCAGTGGGGATTCCTGGGAGTTCCCCTGTGTTCCCCCTTTCCCAGGACTTTGGGGGTCCCCCCGACCTGTCCGTGCACCCCCAGATTTCTTCCACAGCCCCCTGTGATGGTGGGGGTGGGGGCCGAGTGCTGGCGCCCCCCTGCCTGCAGCAGATCCAGTGGGGAGGGGAGTTTGGGGGGGTCCCTGAGCATTTGGGGTCCCCTGGGTTTTGGGGTGACCCCTGGGCCCCCCAGGATCTCCCTGAACACGTTGACGCTGCCCGTGCGCAGTGAGAAGGTTCATACCCGGCACGGGGTCCCACTCTGTCATCGGCATTGCCCATGAACCCCCCAACCCTCCCGGGAACCCCCAAATCCCCCAGGACACCCCGACCTCCCCGGGACCCCAAAACCAACCCTGAGCCCTCCAAAAACTCCCCAAGACCACAAAATCCCCACAAAGACACCCCCAAACCCTCCCAGGACATCAAAATTCCCACAAGAGCTCCCAGCACCCCCAGATGCCCCTGAGAAGGTTCTTACATGGCAGAGGGTCCCCATCTCTGTCACCGGCAGGTACCCCAAACCAGCCTTGGGTTCCCCCTGGGATCACCCAATCCCCCCCTTTGGGAATCCTGAAAACCCCCCTGGGAACCCCCAAAAATCCACCGGGACCCCAAAAACCCTGGAGATAGACAATTCCCCCAGGAATTCATCATGATATTTATACCCAGCACGGGATCTCCATCACCATCATCGGCATCACCCGGGTACCCCCAGATCCTCTCGGGATCCTGTGCCTGATGCAAATGGAAAGAGAACTTTGGAAAGGGGTGTGAAAAATAAAGCTTGTTTATTTTCAGAAAAACAGCAATGAAAACACAGAACACATTTACATTGTAAGAATATTTGTAACAACAACAATCTATAGAACGTATATACCTAAGAACATATGTTATGGTTTGACGCTGGTGCGATGCCAGCACTCCCATGAAAATGCACTTTTTTAAATAATTGCTGTGAGATGTGATCAGGAACAGAGCAGAGCAGGCTCAAGCTTAATAACAAAGAAAAGGACTTTATTAAACTACTACTACTATAAAAACACAGACACTCAATCCTGGACAAAGACCTTCCAAAACACTCTTCCTCCTCCCAACTAATTCCCACCTAATTTCCAAATGGAACCACAGTGAGACACCACCCGGGTCCTGATCAAGTTGCCACCCTTCAGATATTCAAATACTCAATCTTTCAAGGGAGACAGGAGTCTCTCCTGTGCCACAGACCCCCCAGGAAACACAATTGCCACCCTTGTGTTTCCATGTCACACATGGCAACTGCCCAGAGAAAATCTGCCGTGGTGAAACTCTCCTCTCCATGTCACAGTGCTCTCACCACCGTGCATGGACAGACTGCTCATAGGGCTCCTTTAAGGATGCTTTGCCATGGACCAAAAGAGACAAGAGTTCAGTTTCTCATTGCGGGACTACAGTCCCCCCCATTTTCCCCTGGGGCTGAGGGTCCAAGAACAGAGGTCTTCTTCTCCTCTTCTTCTTCCTTGAAGATAGAGGGCTTCTCCACACTTTCTCCAACTCTCCTCTGTTCTCTCTACTCCTCTGCTGGTAATCACTAATACAAGTCTCTTGGCTCACCAAACCACCCCCCTAAGTGCAGCTTCTGTCAGGAGAATTTGGTTCAGTCTATGGCTAACAAGAAAAGTCACGCCACAAGCCACTCCATCATCTTCTTCCAACTCAAGAATTTCTTCTTCCATCATCTCGGATCCCAGACTGTCTCTCTTCTACTTCAAATCAAGGAGGAGTACTATTTCACAAAGCCTTCATTTCTCAGGAAAGGGTTAAAAGCTCAGACTCCCTGGACGGCTGATATCTCTGCCCAGCAGCCGATTCCCAAGGCCAAGGCTGGGCACCTTCCCCCACCCCTTCTCCTCCGCGCCGGCAAAGTTACAGGTGCCGTCTGGACTCTCTGTCTCTTCCCTCTTGGCGGGGGGAACGACAAAGGCATCTCTGCTTCTCTCCACCCTTCTGTCCACAGGAGCTGGCTCGGTTCCAGTCCTTCAGCCCCCTCGGCTCACCTCGACAAGACCGCATGGCTTCCCCTCCCCCACCCAGCCCCATGGCTGGGCAGGGGAGATCTGCACTGCACCCTGACCGGAACCAAAGAGAGCGAGCTCTTGGGAGTTCCTGATTTTAACCCCCTGTGTTCTCAGAGGCGTATCCACACTTTTAGTGGCCAATTTAGGTGCCAGTATCCAAACTTGACTACTGATTGGTTTGACCCAACTTCCTGAAAGAATTCACTTCCATGTCAAACCACAACAGCATATCCAACAAAAGTCTATGAAACGTATTTACAGAAGACAAAAAGAAGCCCTAAAACCTATGGCCTAAAGACAACAACAAACTCTACAACGTATGTACAAAAGGGTGGCGTCTCTGTCCGGGATCTCCATCGGTCCTTGAGGAAAAGCAAGAGGCACAGTCACTCCAACCAGGCAGAGAGGGCTCTTCCATGTGCCCCCAGGCTGGCCCAGCAAGCGCAGCACAGGCTGGGGATGGCCACCAGAACCCAATGCACCGGGTCCCACATCCCTGAGCAGGGACCACCCAGCCCAGTCCCAGCCTGGCAGCAGAGGATTTGCTCTGCCTGTGGGGACCACATGCCTTACCTGCTGCTGGTGTTGGTCTTCATCCCAAGATCATGGCCTCTTCCTCATCTTTTTCATCAATGTCCATGTCATCAAGGTACTCTTCCATTTCCACGTCCTTCTCCTCTTCCACATCTACCTCCATCTCTTCCTCTCCAGTCTCCTCTCCATCCACTTCCATCTCCTCCTCTGTATCCATCTGCATGTCCACCTCCATCTCTTCCTCTCCACTCTCTTCTCCATCAACTTCCATCTCCTCCTCTGTATCCATCTGCATGTCCACCTCCATCTCTTCCTCTCCACTCTCTTCCCCATCCACTTCCATCTCCTCCTCTGTATCAATCTCCATGTCCACCTCCATCGCATTGTCTCCACTCTCTTCTCCATCCATTTCCATGTCCTCCTCTGTATCAGCCTGCATGTCCACCTCCATCTCGTCCTCTCTCTCGGTGACAGCCTGCAGAGGTAGCAACACCTCAGAGTGGGGTCCCTGTCCCACACCATCCCCACCGAACTCCAGTCCAGCTGGGCAGCTGGGGGGTGTCCACCTCCATGGAATGGCACTGTACCTTCCTCAGGACAAATGTGAGCATCCTGCAGGGACGGATGACAAAATCCAGGCAACAGAGAGCTTTCAGGACTGATGGGAGTATCAGGGCGCAGGTGACGAGAAGAGTGAAAGGGAGCATGGTGAAGGGTGAGCTGGCACGAGGGCTGGCACAGGGTGGGCTGACACAAGGGCCAGTGGTTGTGTTGTGCTCTTTGCTGGACGCTGGAAGTTCCTGCTGGAACATCACATCTGTGACATCACAGTGGATCTAAAGAGCATCTTGTTCCAAGCTGAGCAATCTTCCCCAGCCCATGCTGCTCACAGCCCTGTTGCCAAGGATGGGGCATCCACAGCCTGGGCCAGTGCCTCAGCAGCCTCCGTGTAAAAGAGCAGCTCCCTCAGATCCAACTTCAATCAGCCTCCTGCAGTTGAAAGCCATCCCCCCTTGTCCTGTTGCCACGGGCCCGGCTGAACACTGTCCCCGTCTTTCCTGTGGGACCCTTCCAGTCCTGCAGAGCTGCAGTGAGGCCTCCCCAGTGTCTCCTCTTTCCAGGCTGAGCATCCCCAGCCCCACTTGGACGGCAGTCAGGTAGATCAGGGGGAGTCAAGGCTGAAGTCAAACAGCATCAGGAACTGAGAGGTGGAAGCTTTAGGCCCAGGTTTGGCTCTTATAATAACAGTGGAGGGGAAGATGGTGGGACACTGGCTCTGTTCTAACCGCTGATTATTTCCTTTTTTTTTTTTTTTTCCTTCTTTTCTGTCGTGCTGATGCAGGTGTTGCTGTTTGCAAGGAAGCTTGGCACATTATCCATTGTCTTCTCCATTTGAGAAACACCGAGCAGATTCTGGGCAGGCTGATGATGCAGAGCAAAACCTGCAAATACACCGGTGATCCTGAGCCTGGAGGGTGCAGCTAAACCCGGCCAAAAATAATTTCTGGAAAGTCAAGCCTGGTTTACATTTTCTTGAGTTTGGCTATTCCTGAACCGGGGGAGAGGGCATTTGGGGCAGGGGGTACCACAGGGGTTCCCCTCCCCCGTTTTTGGGGGGTCTCCCATGGTGCCCCCTCCCCAAAAAGCTCCGCGGGCCCCCTGAAGCGGCTTCTGTTCCACCGGCCGGTGCCCCCTGATCCAGGACGGCCCCCGGTGAGTCTGGGGCGCTCTGGGGGGATTTTGGGGGGATTTTGGCGGCATGTATGGGCTTTGGGGGATTTTGTTGGGAGATTAGGGGGAAATATTGGATTTTGGAGAGAATTACTGGGTTTGTGGGGTTATGGGGGTTTTGTGGGATTTGAGGATTTTGGATTTTGGGGATTTTTTAGGGTTTTGGGGTGGTTATTTTTTGGGGGGTTTATTGAAATTTTTGGGAGGTTTTTTTTTTTTAAATTTTGGTGGGTTCCACTGGGATTTTGTGGGATTCTTTGGTGTTTAGGAGTTATTAATTGGGATTTTTGGGGGATTTTGGGGGGTTTTAGTGGAATTTTGGGGGGCTTTGGAGTTGTCCCAGGGTGTGGGGAAGGGCTGAGAGGCACCAACATCTGGTTTAAACCCCTGAAAGTCCCAATAAACCCCATGAAATCGCCATTAAATTTCACAAATTCCCATTAGAATACCCTCGAATCCCAAAAAAAGCTCACAAAATCCCAATTAAACCCCACAAATCCCCCCAAAAATGTCTCCAAAACCACAACAAGCCCCACAAAATCCTCACGAGACCCAAAGAAATCTTGGCAACACCTAAAAAAAACCCACAAGCCCCCCCAAATCCCCACTAAAATAACTGAAAAACCCAAATCCCCAAAGAATCCCACTAAATGCCCCAACAATTCCAATAAAATGCCTCCAAATCCCCTAAAAATCCCAATAAAACCCAGAAATAATTCCAGAGGATCCCACAAAATCCCCACAAAATCCCAGTAAAACCTTCCAAAATTCTAAAGAAAACACAAAAAAAATCAATTAACCCCCAAATACCCCCAGGAAAAAAACTTCCCCCCTCAAAGCACCAATAAAACCCCTCAAAATCCAAACTCCCAAAATTCCCAAACACCCCCACACCCAATAATTCTCCCCAAAAACCCCAACAATTCCCTGTAAACTCCCAACACAATTCCCAAAAGCCCAAAAAAGCCCCAGATGCCCAAACCCCTCCCGAGCCCTCCCTGGTCCCTCCCGGTCCCGCCCAGGCCCGTCCGGGGCCGCGGCCAAAACTGCCCGGAGCGGACGCGGAGGTCCCGGAGCGACCCCGGAGCCGATCCCGGGCTCGGCCTCGGGCTCGGCCCCTTTGGGGGATTTTGGGCCGAACCGGGCAGGTTTAGGGTGGGCTTCAGATCCCTTGTGGGGATCCCGAGCCTTTTTGGGTGGATTTTCAGCCCCTGTGGCTGATTTGAGGCCGAATCTGGTGGGTTTAGGGGGGATTTCAGACCCCTTTGGATGATTTTAGGCCCATGTGGGTGGGGCTGGGGCCCATTTGGGTGAGTTTAGGAAAAACTGGGCCCATATGGGTGAATCCTATTCCTGTGTGGGTGATTTTAGGTCCCTTTTTTGGGTATTTTGGGTGCATTTAAGTAGGGTTTTTTTTGCTGCTTTGGGCAATTTTAGGTTGAACCAAGCCTTTTTAGGGTGATTTTAGGTCTTCTTGTGTTGGTGTCAGGGACATTTTGGTGATTTTAGATACCTTTGGATGATTTTAGGCTGGACCAGATACTTTCAGGGTGGATTTTAGTCACATTTGAAAGGTTTACGGGTGATCTTAAGCCATTTCTTGAGGGCTATAAAACACTTGGGGCAGTTTTAAGCCCCTTGGGTTGGATTTTAGAGCCCTCTGGATACTTTTAATCCCATTTGGTTGGTGTCAGGCCGAACCATGTGGATGTAGGCTGCATTTGATGCCCTTTTGGGTGATTTTGGGTCAAACCGGGCTTTTTTAGGACAGCGCGTCCCCTTGGCCCCGCTCCTTTCCCCTCACGGTTCAGCCCTTTCCTCGCTCCTTTCCCCTCACGGTTCTGCCCTTTCCTCGCTCCTTTCCCCTCATGGTTCAAGGATCCCGGAGCGGGGGAGGAGGAGGAGGGAGGGAGGAAGAGGCGCAGCGGCAGCAGGGAGCAGCCGGAGGAGAGGAGAGAAGGAATCGCGTGGCCCTGGCGCTGCCTGAGCTCGCAGCACCCCGGGAGCATCGCCTCCATCCCGCAGGTGCCCGGGGAGGGGGAGCTCGGCCCAAATATCCTGGGGCTGCCTGGGTTCGGTATTTTTTTTGGGGGGATGTTTGGAGCTGGCAGGGCTCCAAAGCCGAGCCGCAGCTGGCCCTCGGGGGGACATCGGGGGGTCCCCGAGAGGTGTTTTCGGGGGATCCCAGTGTGGGTGGCGGCAGAGCCCCGTCGGGGGGACACCGGTTTAGGGAGCCCCGGGAGAGCCGCGGCTGCCCTGAGCGGGAGCCCTGAGGGAGGAGAGCCCCAGAAACCCCAGCGGGGAACCCGAGAGGGGGGGACCCCTGGCAGTGCCGGCACCCTGGCAATGGGGGGTGCTGGGGCTGGAGGGGCGGCATGGCCGGGAAAGGGGTGCGGGGCTCCCGGGGCCGCCAGGGGCTGCTCCCAGCAGGAGCCCAGTTGCTGCCAGTCTCTTCCCCATTATGATACAATTTGCCCCCAGCACTGTTCCCATTTTTCTCACTTTCATCCCGTGTGTTCCCAGTTCTCCCACTTGCCCCCAGAATAGTCCCAGTCACTCCCAGTAAGATCCCAGTATGAGTCCAGTATGATCCCAGTCTCTGCCAGCAGGGCCCCAGTCACTCACCCTTGTCCCCAGTTGCCCCCAGCGTGGTCCCAGGTTGCCCCCAGCACATTCCCAGTGGCTCCATATGTGTCCCAGTCCTAGTGCAATGATGGGGAATACCAAATGCACTTGAGGCATCACGTACGGTTAACACCAAAGCTGTGGCTATGTTTGTGATGGGGTCATAGGTAAAGTTCACTAGGTTCCACACCGGGATTGGAATTCCTTTTCAAAATCAGCGGCACTGTCCCAAACTATTTTCCAAATCTCAGTAGGAAAAGTGCCTTCTTCACCTTCTCTTATAATCGAGGCAGCAACCGACTGCATCCCTAATTGAGCCTGGATACAGCTGAGAGCTAAAGAAACGTTCTTTTGTGTGGCACCGAGTGCATCAATTACCAATTTGTGATCATTTACGCTTGCTTCCTCCCAACTTGGTAATATGTTTGATAGCAAGCGCTGATGTCTTCCCAAGGCCAATAAGGACGACTGCAGTGGTTGAGGCCAAGAAGGACGACTGCAGTGGTTGTTGGAATTTGGTCAAATCTAGTGGTGGCAGCCAATGTGTTCATTAATACTTCTGAATCAATGCTATTTAGAATTCCCAATCCTGTTCCCACAGCACCGGTTATGTCTCTTAGCATCCGTCTTTTAGAAGGGTTCCGCTGTCGCAACCAGGTCGTCCAACCCTGAAAAGAAGTTGACAAAAAAGGTGAACAAGCTGGCTGAATTTCTGAGACATTTTTTTGCATCAGCAAAATCAGGGGTATTTAACCCCATCGTTTGGGAATTGGGGAGTGTTTGACACCCCAGGATCTGGGATTTGGAGGGTTTGATCCTAAAATTTGGGGTTCGGGGCTGGGAGGGGGGGGGGGTAGGGCTTGACATCCCAGAGTTTGGGTTTGAGGGTGTTTGACCCCCCCAGTGTTTGAACCCCAGGATCTGGGGTGTTTGACCCGCTGGGTTTGGGGTCGGGGTTGAGAGCAGAGCCATTTCCTGGAAACAGCGGCGGGACCGGGACTGGGAACAGGATCGGGATCGGGAATGGGAGTGGGATCGGGGTCGGGAATGAGATCGGGAACGGGAACAGAAATGGGAATGGGATTGGGATCGGGAACAGGATCAGGAACGGGATTGGGCTCGGGAAGGGGAGAGGCCCTGGCCCAATAATGGACCCTTCCCCCAGGGAGCGACCCTGCCCCAATCCCGGGATGGAGCAATCCCCTCAATCCCAGACCCCTCCCCAATTCCCAAACCCTCCCCAATGCCAGCCCCTGACCCAGTCCCAGACCCCTGCCCAGTCGCTGAACGGACCCTCCCTCAATCCCAGCCCGCCCCGATCCGGATGGGAGCCATCCCCGGAGCCTCCCCCATTCCCGGACCGGACCCTTCAATCCCTTTGTGGGGCGGCTCCTGCCGCTTCCAGCCCATTTTTGGGGGATCCAAAGGGCTCCGGGGACCCTCCCCACTTTGGGGGTGTTGGGGTGGCCCCAGGGCCGCCCCGAGGGTTTGGGGGATGGAAACCCCCAAAGCCGGGGGGCTCCTGGGGGTCCCCAGTTCCCCCCGTCCCCACCCCAAAACAGCTCCTGGCCAATCAGAGTGCGCGGCGCTGCTGACAACTCAGTTGCCGGGCCGGCGATTTTCAGGCAATCAGCGCCTGCGATAGCGCTGCTCATCGGTTGCCAGGCAGATCAAAACGCTTCTCAATGCGCTAGCCAATCAGAGACTGCGCGGGGCCATTTCTAGCCAATCAGAGCGCTTGTTCTCGATGACTCCTCAGTCGCCAGGCGGACCCGCAGCGCCCAGCGCTCCCCGGGAGCGGAATTTGGGGAGGGGGGAGGTGACCCTGGGGATGGGGATGGGGCGTGCGGGGGCAGCTGGGGCCGGACTGGTGGCACTGGTGGTGCTGAGAGCCCCCCCGGCCGCGGGGGTCGCGGTGAGAAGGGGTTGGGGGCCCCAAATTAAACCAAAGAGGGATCGGGACCCCCCCCCCACGGAGCAGGCGGGGCCTGGAACCCCCAAAACCAAACACGGGGGAGGGGAGCGGGGATTGGGGGAACGATGAGGAAGGCGGGGGAAAGAGGGGGATGGGACACCCAAAAAGGATCAAGACAACTTGAGGTGGCCACCTTTCTATGTGGATGGTAGCCAATGGTAGCCAATGCTTTTTCCCAGTCCATGGGATCCCAGTCTGTGCAATCCCAGTCGATGTGGTCCCAGTCCATAGAATCTCAACCCAGTTTATCCCAGTGTGTACCGTCCTGATCCCTATGGTCCCATTCCATATGGTCCCAGTCCATAGGATCTCAGTCCAGGTGATCCCAGCCCATGTTTGATCCCAGTCTGTGTGGTTCTGCACACACTGCCAGGGTCTGAAATTCCAGTCACCAGCCAGGAAAAAATGTTCCTGCCCTTGAATGTCCTTGCTGTCCTCTCAACGAGTTATAATAAAACTAAAAATCAATAAATTTTAATTTAAATAAAATAGAATAAAAATGAAATTTAAAAATTTCAACTCTTACAACCCTCCTAGGGCTCCGCTGCCGGAATCAGCAGGAGTGGTGTTGGCCTCTTCAGGGGAGTTAGAGTGGGACCCGACCAGAGCGGGGGCCCTTAAACCCCAAAAATCCAGCCTGGGGGGCAAAACATCCCCTACAGCGGCTTGGAGTGAGTCCCCCAGAAAAATGTCACTTAAAGCTGTCATGATCACCCCTGAAAAGGGGCTTGTGGGGCTGTGGCCCCACAAACACCTGAAAATGGGGAGGAAAAAACACCCTTGGAGGGGTGAGGTCCCCCCAAACATCCCTAAAAAGAGAAAAACTCCTCTTCAGAGGGGCCTGAAGACCCTTCAGGGCACTCGAGGAGGGACAAGATCCCCTCCTCTGCTGGGGCCTCTCCGAGCCGGGAGCTCTCCCGTTGGCGGCTGCCCTCGGGGGAGCCCCGAACGACGGCGGCTCCTGGGCTGAGCCCCCCTCAGCCGGGGCTGTGGAGGGAACTGGGGGGGCTGGGACGGGGCCTGGGGGTCCTGGGGTGACCTGGGGGAGCCTCAGTGGGTCCCACCTCCCCCTGTGCCCCCTCTCCCACCCCCTTCCCAATATTGCCCCCAAACAAAAGCTTGTGGCTGTGCCAGCGCCCCCACTGACCTCCAGCCCTGGGAACCTGGAGCAAGCGGAAACCACAACTTTGCAAATGCTACCTGTGCCTGAAGCAAATGGAAAGAGAACTGGGGTGTGAAAAATAAAGCTTGTTTATTTTCAGAAAAACAGCAAAGAAAACACAGAACACATTTACATTGTAAGAATATTTGTAACAACAACTATCTATGGAACGTATATACCTAAGAACATATCTAACAAAAGTCTATGAAATGTATTTACAGAAGACAAAAAGAAGCCCTAAAACCTATAGCCTAAAGACAACAACAAACTCTACAACGTATGTACAAAAGGGTGGCATCTCTGTCCGGGATCTCCATCGGTCCTTGAGGAAAAGCAAGAGGCACAGTCACTCCAATCAGGCAGAGAGGGCTATTCCATGTGCCCCCAGGCTGGCCCAGCAAGCGCAGCACAGGCTGGGGATGGCCACCAGAACCCGATGCACCGGGTCCCACATCCCTGAGCAGGGACCACCCAGCCCAGTCCCAGCCTGGCAGCAGGGGACCCGCTCTGCCTGTGGGGACCACATGCCTGTCCTGCTGCTGGCATTGCTCTTCATCCCAAGATCATGGCCTCTTCCTCATCTTTCTCATCAATGTCCATGTCCTCAAGGTACTCTTCCATTTCCACGTCCATCTCCTCTTCCACATCTACCTCCATCTCTTCTTCACCAGTCTCTTCTCCATCCACTTCCATCTCCTCCTCTGTATCCATCTGCATGTCCACCTCCATCTCTTCCTCTCCACTCTCTTCTCCATCCACTTCCATCTCCTCCTCTGTATCCATCTGCATGTCCACCTCCATCTCTTCCTCTCCAGTCTCTTCTCCATCCACTTCCATCTCCTCCTCTGTATCCATCTGCATGTCCACCTCCATCTCTTCCTCTCCAGTCTCTTCTCCATCCACTTCCATCTCCTCCTCTGTATCCATCTGCATGTCCACCTCCATCTCTTCCTCTCCAGTCTCTTCTCCATCCACTTCCATCTCCTCCCCTGTATCAATCTCCATGTCCACCTCCATCGCATTGTCTCCACTCTCTTCTCCATCCACTTCCATGTCCTCCTCTCTATCAGCCTGCATGTCCACCTCCATCTCGTCCTCTCTGTCGGTGACAGCCTGCAGAGGTAGCAACACCTCAGAGTGGGGTCCCTGTCCCACCCCATCCCCACAGAACTCCAGCCCAGCCGGGCAGCTGGGGGGTGTCCACCTCCATGGAATGGCACTGTACCTTCCTCAGGACAAATGTGAGCATCCTGCAGGGACGGATGACAAAATCCAGGCAACAGAGAGCTTTCAGGACTGATGGGAGTATCAGGGCGCAGGTGACGAGAAGAGTGACAGGGAACATGGTGAAGGGTGAGCTGGCACGAGGGCTGGCACAGGGTGGGCTGACACAAGGGCCAGTGGTTGTGTTGTGCTCTTTGCTGGACGCTGGAAGTTCCTGCTGGAACATCACATCTGTGACATCACAGTGGATCTAAAGAGCATCTTGTTCCGAGCTGAGCAATCTTCCCCAGCCCATGCTGCTCACAGCCCTGTTGCCAAGGATGGGGCATCCACAGCCTGGGCCAGTGCCTCAGCAGCCTCCGTGTAAAAGAGCAGCTCCCTCAGATCCAACTTCAATCAGCCTCCTGCAGTTGAAAGCCATCCCCCCTTGTCCTGTTGCCACGGGCCCGGCTGAACACTGTCCCCGTCTTTCCTGTGGGACCCTTCCAGTCCTGCAGAGCTGCAGTGAGGCCTCCCCAGTGTCTCCTCTTTCCAGGCTGAGCATCCCCAGCCCCACTTGGACGGCAGTCAGGTAGATCAGGGGGAGTCAAGGCTGAAGTCAAACAGCATCAGGAACTGAGAGGTGGAAGCTTTAGGCCCAGGTTTGCCTCTGTAATAACAGTGGAGGGGAAGATGGTGGGACACTGGCTCTGTTCTAACCGGTGAATACTTTCTTTTTTTTTTTTTTCCTTCTTTTCTGTCATGCTGATGCAGGTGTTGCTGTTTGCAAGGAAGCTTGGCACATTATCCATTGTCTTCTCCATTTGTGAAACACCGAGCAGAGTCTGGGCAGGCTGATGATGCAGAGCAAAACCTGCAAATACACCGGTGATCCTGAGCCTGGAGGATGCAGCTAAACCCGGCCAAAAATAATTTCTGGAAAGTCAAGCCTGGTTTACATTTTCTTGAGTTTGGCTATTCCTGAACCGGGGGAGAGGGCATTCGGGGGAGGGGGTACCACAGGGGTTCCCCTCCCCCGTTTTTGGGGGGTCTCCCATGGTGCCCCCTCCCCAAAAAGCTCCGCGGGCCCCCTGAAGCGGCTTCTGTTCCACCGGCCGGTGCCCCCTGATCCAGGACTGCCCCCGGTGAGTCTGGGGCGCTCTGGGGGGATTTTGGGGGGATTTTGGCGGCATGTATGGGCTTTGGGGGATTTTGTTGGGAGATTAGGGGGAAATATTGGATTTTGGAGAGAATTACTGGGTTTGTGGGGTTATGGGGGTTTTGTGGGATTTGAGGATTTTGGATTTTGGGGATTTTTTAGGGTTTTGGGGTGGTTATTTTTTGGGGGGTTTATTGAAATTTTTGGGAGGTTTTTTTTTTTTAAATTTTGGTGGGTTCCACTGGGATTTTGTGGGATTCTTTGGTGTTTAGGAGTTATTAATTGGGATTTTTGGGGGATTTTGGGGGGTTTCAGTGGAATTTTGGGGGGCTTTGGAGTTGTCCCAGGGTGTGGGGAAGGGCTGAGAGGCACCAACATCTGGTTTAAACCCCTGAAAGTCCCAATAAACCCCATGAAATCGCCATTAAATTTCACAAATTCCCATTAGAATACCCTCGAATCCCAAAAAAAGCTCACAAAATCCCAATTAAACCCCACAAATCCCCCCAAAAATGTCTCCAAAACCACAACAAGCCCCACAAAATCTTCACGAGACCCAAAGAAATCTTGGCAACACCTAAAAAAACCCACAAGCCCCCCCAAATCCCCACTAAAATAACTAAAAAACCCAAATCCCCAAAGAATCCCACTAAATGCCCCAACAATTCCAATAAAATGCCTCCAAATCCCCTAAAAATCCCAATAAAACCCAGAAATAATTCCAGAGGATCCCACAAAATCCCCACAAAATCCCAGTAAAACCTTCCAAAATTCTAAAGAAAACACAAAAAAAATCAATTAACCCCCAAATACCCCCAGGAAAAAAACTTCCCCCTCAAAGCACCAAGAAAACCCCTCAAAATCCAAACTCCCAAAATTCCCAAACACCCCCACACCCAATAATTCTCCCTAAAAACCCCAAAAATTCCCAGTAAACTCCCAACACAATTCCCAAAAGCCCAAAAAAGCCCCAGATGCCCAAACCCCTCCCGAGCCCTCCCTGGTCCCTCCCGGTCCCGCCCAGGCCCGT
The DNA here is from genome assembly GCF_031753505.1 of Anomalospiza imberbis. NCBI lineage: Eukaryota > Metazoa > Chordata > Aves > Passeriformes > Viduidae > Anomalospiza > Anomalospiza imberbis. The sequence goes on along the minus strand of NW_027099808.1, from coordinate 67,011 downwards.
CTGGGGCCGCGGCCAAAACTGCCCGGAGCGGACGCGGAGGTCCCGGAGCGACCCCGGAGCCGATCCCGGGCTCGGCCTCGGGCTCGGCCCCTTTGGGGGATTTTGGGCCGAACCGGGCAGGTTTAGGGTGGGCTTCAGATCCCTTGCGGGGATCCCGAGCCTTTTCGGGTGGATTTTCAGCCCCTGTGGCTGATTTGAGGCCGAATCTGGTGGGGTTTAGGGGGGATTTCAGACCCCTTTGGATGATTTTAGGCCCATGTGGGTGGGGCTGGGGCCCATTTGGGTGAGTTTAGGAAAAACTGGGCCCATATGGGTGAATCCTATTCCTGTGTGGGTGAATTTAGGTCCCTTTTTTGGGTATTTTGGGTGCATTTAAGTAGGGTTTTTTTTTGCTGCTTTGGGCAATTTTAGGTTGAACCAAGCCTTTTTAGGGTGATTTTAGGTCTTCTTGTGTTGGTGTCAGGGACATTTTGGTGATTTTAGATACCTTTGGATGATTTTAGGCTGGACCAGATACTTTCAGGGTGGATTTTAGTCACATTTGAAAGATTTACGGGTGATCTTAAGCCATTTCTTGAGGGCTATAAAACACTTGGGGCAGTTTTAAGCCCCTTTGGTTGGATTTTAGAGCCCTCTGGATACTTTTAATCCCATTTGGTTGGTGTCAGGCCGAACCATGTGGATGTAGGCTGCATTTGATGCCCTTTTGGGTGATTTTGGGTCAAACCGGGCTTTTTTAGGACAGCGCGTCCCCTTGGCCCCGCTCCTTTCCCCTCACAGTTCTGCCCTTTCCTCGCTCCTTTCCCCTCACGGTTCTGCCCTTTCCTCGCTCCTTTCCCCTCATGGTTCAGGATCCCGGAGCGGGGGAGGAGGAGGAGGGAGGGAGGAAGAGGCGCAGCGGCAGCAGGGAGCAGCCGGAGGAGAGGAGAGAAGGAATCGCGTGGCCCTGGCGCTGCCTGAGCTCGCAGCACCCCGGGAGCATCGCCCCCATCCCGCAGGTGCCCAGGGAGGGGGAGCTCGGCCCAAATATCCTGGGCGGTGCCTGGGTTCGGGTTCTTTGGGAGGGATGTTTGGAGCTGGCAGGGCTCCAAAGCCGAGCTGCAGCTGGTCCTCGGGGGGACATCGGGGGGTCCCCGAGAGGTGTTTTCGGGGGATCCCAGTGTGGGTGGCGGCAGAGCCCCGTCGGGGGGACACCGGTTTTGGGGAGCCCCGGGAGAGCCGCGGCTGCCCTGAGCGGGAGCCCTGAGGGAGGAGAGCCCCAGAAGCCCCAGCGGGGAACCCGAGAGGGGGGGACCCCTGGCAGTGCCGGCACCCCGGCAATGGGGGGTGCTGGGGCTGGAGGGGCGGCATGGCCGGGAAAGGGGTGCGGGGCTCCCGGGGCCGCCAGGGGCTGCTCCCAGCAGGAGCCCAGTTGCTGCCAGTCACTCCCCATTATGATACAATTTGCCCCCAGCACTGTTCCCGTTGTTCCCACTTTCATCCCGTGTGTTCCCAGTTCTCCCACTTGCCCCCAGAATAGTCCCAGTCACTCCCAGTAAGATCCCAGTATGAGTCCAGTATGATCCCAGTCTCTGCCAGCAGGGCCCCAGTCACTCACCCTTGTCCCCAGTTGCCCCCAGCGTGGTCCCAGTTGCCCCCAGCACATTCCCAGTGGCTCCATATGTGTCCCAGTCCTAGTGCAATGATGGGGAATACCAAATGCACTTGAGGCATCACGTACGGTTAACACCAAAGCTGTGGCTATGTTTGTGATGGGGTCATAGGTAAAGTTCACTAGGTTCCACCGGGATTGGAATTCCTTTTCAAAATCAGCGGCACTGTCCCAAACTATTTTCCGAATCTCAGTAGGAAAAGTGCCTTCTTCACCTTCTCTTATAATCGAGGCAGCAACCGACTGCATCCCTAATTGAGCCTGGATACAGCTGAGAGCTAAAGAAACGTTCTTTTGTGTGGCACCGAGTGCATCAATTACCAATTTGTGATCATTTACGCTTGCTTCCTCCCAACTTGGTAATATGTTTGATAGCAAGCGCTGATGTCTTCCCAAGGCCAAGAAGGACGACTGCAGTGGTTGTTGGAATTTGGTCAAATCTAGTGGTGGCAGCCAATGTGTTCATTAATACTTCTGAATCAATGCTATTTAGAATTCCCAATCCTGTTCCCACAGCACCGGTTATGTCTCTTAGCATCCGTCTTTTAGAAGGGTTCCGCTGTCGCAACCAGGTCGTCCAACCCTGAAAAGAAGTTGACAAAAAAGGTGAACAAGCTGGCTGAATTTCTGAGACATTTTTTTGCATCAGCAAAATCAGGGGTATTTAACCCCATCGTTTGGGAATTGGGGAGTGTTTGACACCCCAGGATCTGGGATTTGGAGGGTTTGATCCTAAAATTTGGGGTTCGGGGCTGGGAGGGGGGGGGGGAGGGCTTGACATCCCAGAGTTTGGGTTTGAGGGTGTTTGACCCCCCCAGTGTTTGAACCCCCAGGATTTGGGGTCGGGGGGAGTTGACCCCAGGATCTGGGGTGTTTGACCCGCTGGGTTTGGGGTCGGGGTTGAGAGCAGAGCCATTTCCTGGAAACAGCGGCGGGACCGGGACTGGGAACAGGATCGGGATCGGGAATGGGAGTGGGATCGGGGTCGGGAATGAGATCGGGAACGGGAACAGAAATGGGAATGGGATTGGGATCGGGAACAGGATCAGGAACGGGATTGGGCTCGGGAAGGGGAGAGGCCCTGGCCCAATAATGGACCCCTCCCCCAGGGAGCGACCCTGCCCCAATCCTGAGATGGACCAATCCCCTCAATCCCAGACCCCTCCCCAATTCCCAAACCCTCCCCAATGCCAGCCCCTGACCCAGTCCCAGACCCCTGCCCAGTCGCTGAACGGACCCTCCCTCAATCCCAGCCCGCCCCGATCCGGATGGGAGCCATCCCCGGAGCCTCCCCCATTCCCGGACCGGACCCTTCAATCCCTTTTTGGGGCGGCTCCTGCCACTTCCAGCCCATTTTTGGGGGATCCAAAGGGCTCCGGGGACCCTCCCCACTTTGGGGGTGTTGGGGTGGCCCCAGGGCCGCCCCGAGGGCCGAGGGGGGATGGAAACCCCCAAAGCCGGGGGGCTCCTGGGGGTCCCCAGTTCCCCCCGTCCCCACCCCAAAACAGCTCCTGGCCAATCAGAGCGCGCGGCGCTGCTGACAACTCAGTTGCCGGGCCGGCGATTTTCAGGCAATCAGCGCCTGCGATAGCGCTGCTCATCGGTTGCCAGGCAGATCACAGCGCTTCTCAATGCGCTAGCCAATCAGAGACTGCACGGGGCCATTTCTAGCCAATCAGAGCGCTTGTTCTCGATGACTCCTCAGTCGCCAGGCAGACCCGCAGCGCCCAGCGCTCCCCGGGAGCGGAATTTGGGGAGGGGGGAGGTGACCCTGGGGATGGGGATGGGGATGGGGCGTGCGGGGGCAGCTGGGGCCGGACTGGTGGCACTGGTGGTGCTGAGAGCCCCCCCGTGAGAAGGGGTTGGGGGCCCCAAATTAAACCAAAGAGGGATCGGGACCCCCCCACGGAGCAGGAGGGGCCTGGAACCCCCAAAACCAAACACGGGGGAGGGGAGCGGGGATTGGGGGAACGATGGGGAAGGCGGGGGAAAGAGGGGGATGGGACACCCAAAAAGGATCAAGACAACTTGAGGTGGCCACCTTTCTATGGTGGATGGTAGCCCAATGGTAGCCAATGCTTTTTCCCAGTCCATGGGATCCCAGTCTGTGCAATCCCAGTCGATGTGGTCCCAGTCCATAGAATCTCAACCCCAGTTTATCCCAGTGTGTACTGTCCTGATCCCTATGGTCCCATTCCATATGGTCCCAGTCCATAGGATCTCAGTCCAGGTGATCCCAGCCCATGTTTGATCCCAGTCTGTGTGGGTTCTGCACACACTGCCAGGGTCTGAAATTCCAGTCACCAGCCAGGAAAAAATGTTCCTGCCCTTGAATGTCCTTGCTGTCCTCTCAACGAGTTATAATAAAACTAAAAATCAATAAATTTGAATTTTAAATAAAATAGAATAAAAATGAAATTTAAAAATTTCAACTCTTACAAACCCTCCTAGGGCTCCGCTTGCCGGAATCAGCAGGAGTGGTGTTGGCCTCTTCAGGGGAGTTAGAGTGGGACCCGACCAGAGCGGGGGCCCTTAAACCCCAAAAAATCCAGCCTGGGGGGCAAAACATCCCCTTCAGCGGCTTGGAGTGAGTCCCCCCAGAAAAATGTCACTTAAAGCTGTCATGATCACCCCTGAAAAGGGGCTTGTGGGGCTGTGGCCCCACAAACACCTGAAAATGGGGAGGAAAAAAACACCCTTGGAGGGGTGAGGTCCCCCCAAACATCCCTAAAAAGAGAAAAACTCCTCTTCAGAGGGGCCTGAAGACCCTTCAGGGCCCTCGAGGAGGGACAAGATCCCCTCCTCTGCTGGGGCCTCTCCGAGCCGGGAGCTCTCCCGTTGGCGGCTGCCCTCGGGGGAGCCCCGAACGACGGCGGCTCCTGGGCTGAGCCCCCCTCAGCCGGGGCTGTGGAGGGAACTGGGGGGGCTGGGACAAGGGCCTGGGGTCCTGGGGTGACCTGGGGGAGCCTCAGTGGGTCCCACCCTCCCCCTGTGCCCCCTCTCCCACCCCCTTCTCATATTGCCCCCAAACAAAAGCTTGTGGCTGTGCCCCCACCGACCTCCAGCCCTGGGAACCTGGAGCAAGCGGAAAACCACAACTTTGCAAATGCTACCTGTGCCTGAAGCAAATGGAAAGAGAACTGGGGTGTGAAAAATAAAGCTTGTTTATTTTCAGAAAAAACAGCAAAGAAAACACAGAACACATTTACATTGTAAGAATATTTGTAACAACAACTATCTATGGAACGTATATACCTAAGAACATATCTAACAAAAGTCTATGAAACGTATTTACAGAAGACAAAAAGAAGCCCTAAAACCTATAGCCTAAAGACAACAACAAACTCTACAACGTATGTACAAAAGGGTGGCATCTCTGTCCGGGGATCTCCATCGGTCCTTGAGGAAAAGCAAGAGGCACGGTCACTCCAATCAGGCAGAGAGGGCTCTTCCATGTGCCCCCAGGCTGGCCCAGCAAGCGCAGCACAGGCTGGGGATGGCCACCAGAACCCAATGCACCGGGTCCCACATCCCTGAGCAGGGACCACCCAGCCCAGTCCCAGCCTGGCAGCAGGGGACCCGCTCTGCCTGTGGGGACCACATGCCTGTCCTGCTGCTGGCATTGCTCTTCATCCCCCAAGATCATGGCCTCTTCCTCATCTTTCTCATCAATGTCCATGTCCTCAAGGTACTCTTCCATTTCCACGTCCATCTCCTCTTCCACATCTACCTCCATCTCTTCTTCACCAGTCTCTTCTCCATCCACTTCCATCTCCTCCTCTGTATCCATCTGCATGTCCACCTCCATCTCTTCCTCTCCAGTCTCTTCTCCATCCACTTCCATCTCCTCCTCTGTATCCATCTGCATGTCCACCTCCATCTCTTCCTCTCCAGTCTCTTCTCCATCCACTTCCATCTCCTCCTCTGTATCCATCTGCATGTCCACCTCCATCTCTTCCTCTCCACTCTCTTCTCCATCCACTTCCATCTTCTCCTCTGTATCAATCTCCATGTCCACCTCCATCGCATTGTCTCCACTCTCTTCGCCATCCACTTCCATGTCCTCCTCTCTATCAGCCTGCATGTCCACCTCCATCTCGTCCTCTCTCTCGTGACAGCCTGCAGAGGTAGCAACACCTCAGAGTGGGGTCCCTGTCCCACCCCATCCCCACAGAAACTCCCAGCCCAGCCGGGCAGCTGGGGGGTGTCCACCTCCATGGAATGGCACCGTACATTCCTCAGGACAAATGTGAGCATCCTGCAGGGACGGATGACAAAATCCAGGCAACAGAGAGCTTTCAGGACTGATGGGAGTATCAGGGCGCAGGTGACGAGAAGAGTGACAGGGAACATGGTGAAGGGTGAGCTGGCACGAGGGCTGGCACAGGGTGGGCTGACACAAGGGCCAGTGGTTGTGTTGTGCTCTTTGCTGGACGCTGGAAGTTCCTGCTGGAACATCGCATCTGTGACATCACAGTGGATCTAAAGAGCATCTTGTTCCGAGCTGAGCAATCTTCCCCAGCCCATGCTGCTCACAGCCCTGTTGCCAAGGATGGGGCATCCACAGCCTGGGCCAGTGCCTCAGCAGCCTCCATGTAAAAGAGCAGCTCCCTCAGATCCAACTTCAATCAGCCTCCTGCAGTTGAAAGCCATCCCCCCTTGTCCTGTTGCCACGGGCCCGGCTGAACACTGTCCCCCGTCTTTCCTGTGGGACCCTTCCAGTCCTGCAGAGCTGCACTGAGGCCTCCCCAGTGTCTCCTCTTTCCAGGCTGAGCATCCCCAGCCCCACTTGGACGGCAGTCAGGTAGATCAGGGGGAGTCAAGGCTGAAGTCAAACAGCATCAGGAACTGAGAGGTGGAAGCTTTAGGCCCAGGTTTGCCTCTGTAATAACAGTGAGGGGAAGATGGTGGGACACTGGCTCTGTTCTAACCGGTGAATACTTTCTTTTTTTTTTTTTTTTCCTTCTTTTCTGTCATGCTGATGCAGGTGTTGCTGTTTGCAAGGAAGCTTGGCACATTATCCATTGTCTTCTCCATTTGTGAAACACCGAGCAGAGTCTGGGCAGGCTGATGATGCAGAGCAAAAACCTGCAAATACACCGGTGATCCTGAGCCTGGAGGATGCAGCTAAACCCGGCCAAAAATAATTTCTGGAAAGTCAAGCCTGGTTTACATTTTCTTGAGTTTGGCTATTCCTGAACCGGGGGGAGAGGGCATTTCGGGGGAGGGGGTACCACAGGGGTTCCCCCTCCCCCGTTTTTGGGGGGTCTCCCATGGTGCCCTCTCCCCAAAAAGCTCCGCGGGCCCCCTGAAGCGGCTTCTGTTCCACCGGCCGGTGCCCCCCTGATCCAGGACTGCCCCCGTGAGTCTGGGGCGCTCTGGGGGGATTTTGGGGGGATTTTGGCGGCATGTATGGGCTTTGGGGGATTTTGTTGGGAGATTAGGGGGAATTATTGGATTTTGGAGAGAATTACTGGGTTTGTGGGGTTATGGGGGTTTTGTGGGATTTGAGGATTTTGGATTTTGGGGATTTTTTAGGGTTTTGGGGTGGTTATTTTTTGGGGGGTTTATTGAAATTTTTGGGAGGTTTTTTTTTTTTAAATTTTGGTGGGTTCCACTGGGATTTTGTGGGATTCTTTGGTGTTTAGGAGTTATTAATTGGATTTTTGGGGGATTTTGGGGGGTTTTAGTGGAATTTTGGGGGCTTTGGAGTTGTCCCAGGGTGTGGGGAAGGGCTGAGAGGCACCAACATCTGGTTTAAAAACCCCTGAAAGTCCCAATAAACCCCATGAAATCGCCATAAATTTCACAAATTCCCATTAGAATACCCTCGAATCCCAAAAAAAGCTCACAAAATCCCAATTAAACCCCACAAATCCCCCCCCAAAAATGTCTCCAAAACCACAACAAGCCCCACAAAATCCTCACGTGACCCAAAGAAATCTTGGCAACACCCAAAAAAAACCCACAAGCCCCCCCCAAATCCCCACTAAAATAACTAAAAAACCCAAATCCCCAAAGAATCCCACTAAATGCCCCAACAATTCCAATAAAATGCCTCCAAATCCCCTAAAAATCCCAATAAAACCCAGAAATAATTCCAGAGGATCCCACAAAATCCCCACAAAATCCCAGTAAAACCTTCCAAAATTCTAAAGAAAACACAAAAAAAATCAATTAACCCCCAAATACCCCCAGGAAAAAAACTTCCCCCTCAAAGCACCAATAAAACCCCTCAAAATCCAAACTCCCAAAATTCCCAAACACCCCCACACCCAATAATTCTCCCCAAAAACCCCAACAATTCCCTGTAAACTCCCAACACAATTCCCAAAAGCCCAAAAAAGCCCCAGATGCCCAAACCCCTCCCGAGCCCTCCCTGGTCCCTCCCGGTCCCGCCCAGGCCCGTCCGGGGCCGCGGCCAAAACTGCCCGGAGCGGACGCGGAGGTCCCGGAGCCACCCCGGAGCCGATCCCGGGCTCGGCCTCGGGCTCGGCGCCTTTGGGGGATTTTGGGCTGAACCGGGCAGGTTTAGGGTGGGCTTCAGATCCCTTGCGGGGATCCCGAGCCTTTTTGGGTGGATTTTCAGCCCCTGTGGCTGATTTGAGGCCGAATCTGGTGGGGTTTAGGGGGGATTTCAGACCCCTTTGGATGATTTTAGGCCCATGTGGGTGGGGCTGGGGCCCATTTGGGTGAGTTTAGGAAAAACTGGGCCCATATGGGTGAATCCTAATCCTGTGTGGGTGATTTTAGGTCCCTTTTTTGTGTATTTTGGGTGCATTTAAGTAGGGTTTTTTGCTGCTTTGGGCAATTTTAGGTTGAACCAAGCCTTTTTAGGGTGATTTTAGGTCTTCTTGTGTTGGTGTCAGGGACATTTTGGTGATTTTAGATACCTTTGGATGATTTTAGGCTGGACCAGATACTTTCAGGGTGGATTTTAGTCACATTTGAAAGATTTACGGGTGATCTTAAGCCATTTCTTGAGGGCTATAAAACACTTGGGGCAGTTTTAAGCCCCTTTGGTTGGATTTTAGAGCCCTCTGGATACTTTTAATCCCATTTGGTTGGTGTCAGGCCGAACCATGTGGATGTAGGCTGCATTTGATGCCCTTTTGGGTGATTTTGGGTCAAACCGGGCTTTTTTAGGACAGCGCGTCCCCCTGGCCCCGCTCCTTTCCCCTCACGGTTCCGCCCTTTCCTCGCTCCTTTCCCCTCATGGTTCTGCCCTTTCCTCGCTCCTTTCCCCTCATGGTTCAGGATCCCGGAGCGGGGGAGGAGGAGGAGGGAGGGAGGAAGAGGCGCAGCGGCAGCAGGGAGCAGCCGGAGGAGAGGAGAGAAGGAATCGCGTGGCCCTGGCGCTGCCTGAGCTCGCAGCACCCCGGGAGCATCGCCCCCATCCCGCAGGTGCCCAGGGAGGGGGAGCTCGGCCCAAATATCCTGGGGGGTGCCTGGGTTTGGGTTCTTTGGGAGGGATGTTTGGAGCTGGCAGGGCTCCAATGCCGAGCCGCAGCTGGCCCTCGGGGGGACATCGGGGGGTCCCCGAGAGGTGTTTTTGGGGGATCCCAGTGTGGGTGGCGGCAGAGCCCCGTCGGGGGGACACCGGTTTTGGGGAGCCCCGGGAGAGCCGCGGCTGCCCTGAGCGGGAGCCCCGAGAGAGGAGAGCCCCAGAAGCCCCAGCGGGGAACCCGAGAGGGGGGGACCCCTGGCAGTGCCGGCACCCCGGCAATGGGGGGTGCTGGGGCTGGAGGGGCGGCATGGCCGGGAAAGGGGTGCGGGGCTCCCGGGGCCGCCAGGGGCTGCTCCCAGCAGGAGCCCAGTTGCTGCCAGTCACTCCCCATTATGATACAATTTGCCCCCAGCACTGTTCCCGTTGTTCCCACTTCCATCCAGTGTTTTCCCAGTTCTCCCACTTGCCCCCAGAATAGTCCCAGTCACTCCCAGTAAGATCCCAGTATGAGTCCAGTATGATCCCAGTCTCTGCCAGCAGGGCCCCAGTCACTCACCCTTGTCCCCAGTTGCCCCCAGCGTGGTCCCAGTTGCCCCCAGCACATTCCCAGTGGCTCCATATGTGTCCCAGTCCTAGTGCAATGATGGGGAATACCAAATGCACTTGAGGCATCACGTACGGTTAACACCAAAGCTGTGGCTATGTTTGTGATGGGGTCATAGGTAAAGTTCACTAGGTTCCACCGGGATTGGAATTCCTTTTCAAAATCAGCGGCACTGTCCCAAACTATTTTCCGAATCTCAGTAGGAAAAGTGCCTTCTTCACCTTCTCTTATAATCGAGGCAGCAACCGACTGCATCCCTAATTGAGCCTGGATACAGCTGAGAGCTAAAGAAACGTTCTTTTGTGTGGCACCGAGTGCATCAATTACCAATTTGTGATCATTTACGCTTGCTTCCTCCCAACTCGGTAATATGTTTGATAGCAAGCGCTGATGTCTTCCCAAGGCCAAGAAGGACGACTGCAGTGGTTGTTGGAATTTGGTCAAATCTAGTGGTGGCAGCCAATGTGTTCATTAATACTTCTGAATCAATGCTATTTAGAATTCCCAATCCTGTTCCCACAGCACCGGTTATGTCTCTTAGCATCCGTCTTTTAGAAGGGTTCCGCTGTCGCAACCAGGTCGTCCAACCCTGAAAAGAAGTTTTTTTTGCATCAGCAAAATCAGGGGTATTTAACCCCATCGTTTGGGAATTGGGGAGTGTTTGACACCCCAGGATCTGGGATTTGGAGGGTTTGATCCTAAAATTTGGGGTTCGGGGCTGGGGGGGAGGGGGTAGGGCTTGACATCCCAGAGTTTGGGTTTGAGGGTGTTTGACCCCCCCAGTGTTTGAACCCCCAGGATTTGGGGTCGGGGGGAGTTGACCCCAGGATCTGGGGTGTTTGACCCGCTGGGGTTGGGGTCGGGGTTGAGAGCAGAGCCATTTCCTGGAAACAGCGGCGGGACTGGGACTGGGAACAGGATCGGGATCGGGAATGGGAGTGGGATCGGGGTCGGGAATGAGATCGGGAACGGGAACAGAAATGGGAATGGGATTGGGATCGGGAACAGGATCAGGAACGGGATTGGGCTCGGGAAGGGGAGAGGCCCTGGCCCAATAATGGACCCCTCCCCCAGGGAGCGACCCTGCCCCAATCCCGGGATGGAGCAATCCCCTCAATCCCAGACCCCTCCCCAATTCCCAAACCCTCCCCAATGCCAGCCCCTGACCCAGTCCCAGACCCCTGCCCAGTCGCTGAACGGACCCTCCCTCAATCCCAGCCCGCCCCGATCCGGATCGGAGCCATCCCCGGAGCCTCCCCCATTCCCGGACCGGACCCTTCAATCCCTTTTTGGGGCGGCTCCTGCCACTTCCAGCCCATTTTTGGGGGATCCAAAGGGCTCCGGGGACCCTCCCCACTTTGGGGGTGTTGGGGTGGCCCCAGGGCCGCCCCGAGGGCCGAGGGGGGATGGAAACCCCCAAAGCCGGGGGGCTCCTGGGGGTCCCCAGTTCCCCCCGTCCCCACCCCAAAACAGCTCCTGGCCAATCAGAGCGCGCGGCGCTGCTGACAACTCAGTTGCCGGGCCGGCGATTTTCAGGCAATCAGCGCCTGCGATAGCGCTGCTCATCGGTTGCCAGGCAGATCACAGCGCTTCTCAATGCGCTAGCCAATCAGAGACTGCGCGGGGCCATTTCTAGCCAATCAGAGCGCTTGTTCTCGATGACTCCTCAGTCGCCAGGCGGACCCGCAGCGCCCAGCGCTCCCCGGGAGCGGAATTTGGGGAGGGGGGAGGTGACCCTGGGGATGGGGATGGGGCGTGCGGGGGCAGCTGGGGCCGGACTGGTGGCACTGGTGGTGCTGAGAGCCCCCCCCGGCCGCGGGGGTCGCGGTGAGAAGGGGTTGGGGGCCCCAAATTAAACCAAAGAGGGATCGGGACCCCCCCACGGAGCAGGAGGGGCCTGGAACCCCCAAAACCAAACACGGGGGAGGGGAGCGGGGATTGGGGGAACGATGGGGAAGGCGGGGGAAAGAGGGGGATGGGACACCCAAAAAGGATCAAGACAACTTGAGGTGGCCACCTTTCTATGTGGATGGTAGCCAATGGTAGCCAATGCTTTTTCCCAGTCCATGGGATCCCAGTCTGTGCAATCCCAGTCGATGTGGTCCCAGTCCATATAATCTCAACCCAGTTTATCCCAGTGTGTACCGTCCTGATCCCTATGGTCCCATTCCATATGGTCCCAGTCCATAGGATCTCAGTCCAGGTGATCCCAGCCCATGTTTGATCCCAGTCTGTGTGGTTCTGCACACACTGCCAGGGTCTGAAATTCCAGTCACCAGCCAGGAAAAAATGTTCCTGCCCTTGAATGTCCTTGCTGTCCTCTCAACGAGTTATAATAAAACTAAAAATCAATAAATTTGAATTTAAATAAAATAGAATAAAAATGAAATTTAAAAATTTCAACTCTTACAACCCTCCTAGGGCTCCGCTGCCGGAATCAGCAGGAGTGGTGTTGGCCTCTTCAGGGGAGTTAGAGTGGGACCCGACCAGAGCGGGGGCCCTTAAACCCCAAAAATCCACCCTGGGGGGCAAAACATCCCCTACGGCGGCTTGGAGTGAGTCCCCCAGAAAAATGTCACTTAAAGCTGTCATGATCACCCCTGAAAAGGGGCTTGTGGGGCTGTGGCCCCACAAACACCTGAAAATGGGGAGGAAAAAACACCCTTGGAGGGGTGAGGTCCCCCCAAACATCCCTAAAAAGAGAAAAAACTCCTCTTCAGAGGGGCCTGAAGACCCTTCAGGGCCCTCGAGGAGGGACAAGATCCCCTCCTCTGCTGGGGCCTCTCCGAGCCGGGAGCTCTCCCGTTGGCGGCTGCCCTCGGGGGGAGCCCCGAACGACGGCGGCTCCTGGGCTGAGCCCCCCTCAGCCGGGGCTGTGGAGGGAACTGGGGGGGCTGGGACGGGGCCTGGGGGTCCTGGGGTGACCTGGGGGAGCCTCAGTGGGTCCCACCTCCCCCTGTGCCCCCTCTCCCACCCCCTTCCCAATATTGCCCCCAAACAAAAGCTTGTGGCTGTGCCCCCACCGACCTCCAGCCCTGGGAACCTGGAGCAAGCGGAAACCACAACTTTGCAAATGCTACCTGTGCCTGAAGCAAATGGAAAGAGAACTGGGGTGTGAAAAATAAAGCTTGTTTATTTTCAGAAAAACAGCAAAGAAAACACAGAACACATTTACATTGTAAGAATATTTGTAACAACAACTATCTATGGAACGTATATACCTAAGAACATATCTAACAAAAGTCTATGAAACGTATTTACAGAAGACAAAAAGAAGCCCTGAAACCTATAGCCTAAAGACAACAACAAACTCTACAAGGTATGTACAAAAGGGTGGCATCTCTGTCCGGGATCTCCATCGGTCCTTGAGGAAAAGCAAGAGGCACGGTCACTCCAATCAGGCAGAGAGGGCTCTTCCATGTGCCCCCAGGCTGGCCCAGCAAGCGCAGCACAGGCTGGGGATGGCCACCAGAACCAATGCACCGGGTCCCACATCCCTGAGCAGGGACCACCCAGCCCAGTCCCAGCCTGGCAGCAGGGGACCCGCTCTGCCTGTGGGGACCACATGCCTGTCCTGCTGCTGGTATTGCTCTTCATCCCAAGATCATGGCCTCTTCCTCATCTTCCTCATCAATGTCCATGTCCTCAAGGTACTCTTCCATTTCCACGTCCATCTCCTCTTCCACATCTACCTCCATCTCTTCTTCACCAGTCTCTTCTCCATCCACTTCCATCTCCTCCTCTGGATCCATCTGCATGTCCACCTCCATCTCTTCCTCTCCAGTCTCTTCTCCATCCACTTCCATCTCCTCCTCTGTATCAATCTCCATGTCCACCTCCATCTCTTCCTCTCCAGTCTCTTCTCCATCCACTTCCATCTCCTCCTCTGTATCCATCTGCATGTCCACCTCCATCTCTTCCTCTCCACTCTCTTCTCCATCCACTTCATCTCCTCCTCTGTATCCATCTCCATGTCCACCTCCATCGCATTGTCTCCACTCTCTTCGCCATCCACTTCCATGTCCTCCTCTCTATCAGCCTGCATGTCCACCTCCATCTCGTCCTCTCTCTCGGTGACAGCCTGCAGAGGTAGCAACACCTCAGAGTGGGGTCCCTGTCCCACCCATCCCCACAGAACTCCAGCCCAGCCGGGCAGCTGGGGGTGTCCACCTCCATGGAATGGCACTGTACCTTCCTCAGGACAAATGTGAGCATCCTGCAGGGTCAGATGACAAATCCAGGCAACAGAGAGCTTTCAGGACTGATGGGAGTATCAGGGCGCAGGTGACGAGAAGAGTGACAGGGAACATGGTGAAGGGTGAGCTGGCACGAGGGCTGGCACAGGGTGGGCTGACACAAGGGCCAGTGGTTGTGTTGTGCTCTTTGCTGGACGCTGGAAGTTCCTGCTGGAACATCACATCTGTGACATCACAGTGGATCTAAAGAGCATCTTGTTCCGAGCTGAGCAATCTTCCCCACCCATGCTGCTCACAGCCCTGTTGCCAAGGATGGGGCATCCACAGCCTGGGCCAGTGCCTCAGCAGCCTCCGTGTAAAAGAGCAGCTCCCTCAGATCCAACTTCAATCAGCCTCCTGCAGTTGAAAGCCATCCCCCCTTGTCCTGTTGCCACGGGCCCGGCTGAACACTGTCCCCGTCTTTCCTGTGGGACCCTTCCAGTCCTGCAGAGCTGCACTGAGGCCTCCCCAGTGTCTCCTCTTTCCAGGCTGAGCATCCCCAGCCCCACTTGGACGGCAGTCAGGTAGATCAGGGGGAGTCAAGGCTGAAGTCAAACAGCATCAGGAACTGAGAGGTGGAAGCTTTAGGCCCAGGTTTGCCTCTATAATAACAGTGGAGGGGAAGATGGTGGGACACTGGCTCTGTTCTAACCGCTGATTATTTTCTTTTTTTTTTTTTTTCCCTTCTTTTCTGTCATGCTGATGCAGGTGTTGCTGTTTGCAAGGAAGCTTGGCACATTATCCATTGTCTTCTCCATTTGTGAAACACCGAGCAGAGTCTGGGCAGGCTGATGATGCAGAGCAAAACCTGCAAATACACCGGTGATCCTGAGCCTGGAGGGTGCAGCTAAACCCGGCCAAAAATAATTTCTGGAAAGTCAAGCCTGGTTTACATTTTCTTGAATTTGGCTATTCCTGAACCGGGGGAGAGGGCTTTCTGGGGAGGGGGTGCCACAGGGGTTCCCCCCCCCCATTTTTGGGGGGTTTCCCATGGTGCCCCCTCCCCAAAAAGCACCGCAGGCCCCCTGAGGTGGCTCCTGTTCCACCGGCCGGTGCCCCCTGATCCAGGACTGCCCCCGGTGAGTCTGGGCCGCTCGGGGGGTATTTTGGGTGGATTTTGGCGGCATGTATGGGCTTTGGGGGATTTTGTTGGGAGATTAGGGGGAATTATTGGATTTTGGAGAGAATTACTGGGTTTGTGGGGTTATGGGGGTTTTGTGGGTTTTGAGGATTTTGGATTTTAGGGATTTTTTAGGGTTTTGGGGTGGTTATTTTTTGGGGGTTTATTGAAATTTTTGGGCGGTTTTTTTTGTTTGTTTTTTTTTTTTTTTTTAATTTTGGTGGTTTCCATTGGGATTTTGTGGGATTCTTTGGTGTTTAGGAGTTTTTAATTGGGATTTTTGGGGGATTTTGGGGGGTTTTAGTGGAATTTTGGGGGGCTTTGGAGTTGTCCCAGGGTGTGGGGAAGGGCTGAGAGGCACCAAAATCTCCTTTAAACCCCTGATAGTCCCAATAAACCCCATGAAATTGCAATTAAATTTCACAAATTCCCATTAGAACACCCTCGAATCCCAATAAAAGCCCACAAAATCCCAATTAAACCCCACAAATCCCCGCCAAAAATGTCTCCAAAACCACAAGAAGCCCCACAAAATACTCACGAGTCCAAAGAAATCTTGACAACAACCTAGAAAAAACCTACAAAACCCCCCCTAATCCCCACTAAAATTCCTAACAAACCCAAATCCCCAAAGAATCCCACTAAATGCCCCCACAATTCCAATAAATTGCCTCCAAATCCCCTAAAAATCCCAATAAAACCCAGAAATAATTCCAGAGGATCCCACAAAATCCCCACAAAATCCCAGTAAAACCTTCCAAAATTCTAAAGAAAACACAAAAAATTTCAATTAACCCCCAAATACCCCCAGGAAAAAAACTTCCCCCTCAAAGCACCAATAAAACCCCTCAAAATCCAAACTCCCCAAAATCCCCCAACTGCCTCCAAACCCAATAACTCTCCCCAAAAACCCCAACAATTCCCCATAAACTCCCAACACGATTCCCCAAAGCCCAAAAAAGCCCCAAATGCCCAAACCCCTCCCGAGCCCTCCCTGGTCCCTCCCGGTCCCGCCCAGGCCCGTCCGGGGCCGCGGCCAAAACTGCCCGGAGCGAACGCGGAGGTCCCGGAGCGACCCCGGAGCCGATCCCGGGCTCGGCCTCGGGCTCGGCCCCTTTGGGGGATTTTGGGCCGAACCGGGCAGGTTCAGGGTGGGCTTCAGATCCCTTGCGGGGATCCCGAGCCTTTTCGGGTGGATTTTCAGCTCCTGTGGCTGATTTGAGGCTGAATCTGGTGGGGTTTAGGGGGGATTTCAGACCCCTTTGGATGATTTTAGGCCCATGTGGGTGGGGCTGGGGCCCATTTGGGTGAGTTTAGGAAAAACTGGGCCCATATGGGTGAATCCTAATCCTGTGTGGGTGATTTTAGGTCCCTTTTTTGTGTATTTTGGGTGCATTTAAGTAGGGTTTTTTGCTGCTTTGGGCAATTTTAGGTTGAACCAAGCCTTTTTAGGGTGATTTTAGGTCTTCTTGTGTTGGTGTCAGGGACATTTTGGTGATTTTAGATACCTTTGGATGATTTTAGGCTGGACCAGATACTTTCAGGGTGGATTTTAGTCACATTTGAAAGATTTACGGGTGATCTTAAGCCATTTCTTGAGGGCTATAAAACACTTGGGGCAGTTTTAAGCCCCTTTGGTTGGATTTTAGAGCCCTCTGGATACTTTTAATCCCATTTGGTTGGTGTCAGGCCGAACCATGTGGATGTAGGCTGCATTTGATGCCCTTTTGGGTGATTTTGGGTCAAACCGGGCTTTTTTAGGACAGCGCGTCCCCCTGGCCCCGCTCCTTTCCCCTCACGGTTCCGCCCTTTCCTCGCTCCTTTCCCCTCATGGTTCTGCCCTTTCCTCGCTCCTTTCCCCTCATGGTTCAGGATCCCGGAGCGGGGCAGGAGGAGGAGGGAGGGAGGAAGAGGCGCAGCGGCAGCAGGGAGCAGCCGGAGGAGAGGAGAGAAGGAATCGCGTGGCCCTGGCGCTGCCTGAGCTCGCAGCACCCCGCGAGCATCGCCCCCATCCCGCAGGTGCCCAGGGAGGGGGAGCTCGGCCCAAATATCCTGGGGGGTGCCTGGGTTCGGGTTCTTTGGGAGGGATGTTTGGAGATGGCAGGGCTCCAAAGCCGAGCCGCAGCTGGCCCTCGGGGGGACATCGGGGGGTCCCCGAGAGGTGTTTTTGGGGGATCCCAGTGTGGGTGGCGGCAGAGCCCCGTCGGGGGGACACCGGTTTTGGGGAGCCCCGGGAGAGCCGCGGCTGCCCTGAGCGGGAGCCCCGAGAGAGGAGAGCCCCAGAAGCCCCAGCGGGGAACCCGAGAGGGGGGGACCCCTGGCAGTGCCGGCACCCCGGCAATGGGGGGTGCTGGGGCTGGAGGGGCGGCATGGCCGGGAAAGGGGTGCGGGGCTCCCGGGGCCGCCAGGGGCTGCTCCCAGCAGGAGCCCAGTTGCTGACAGTCATTCCCCGTTATGATACAATTTGCCCCCAGCACTGTTCCCGTTGTTCCCAGTGCCATCCAGTGTTTTCCCAGTTCTCCCACTTGCCCCCAGAATAGTCCCAGTCACTCCCAGTAAGATCCCAGTATGAGTCCAGTATGATCCCAGTCTCTGCCAGCAGGGCCCCAGTCACTCACCCTTGTCCCCAGTTGCCCCCAGCGTGGTCCCAGTTGCCCCCAGCACATTCCCAGTGGCTCCATATGTGTCCCAGTCCTAGTGCAATGATGGGGAATACCAAACGCACTTGAGGCATCACGTACGGTTAACACCAAAGCTGTGGCTATGTTTGTGATGGGGTCATAGGTAAAGTTCACTAGGTTCCACCGGGATTGGAATTCCTTTTCAAAATCAGCGGCACTGTCCCAAACTATTTTCCGAATCTCAGTAGGAAAAGTGCCTTCTTCACCTTCTCTTATAATCGAGGCAGCAACCGACTGCATCCCTAATTGAGCCTGGATACAGCTGAGAGCTAAAGAAACGTTCTTTTGTGTGGCACCGAGTGCATCAATTACCAATTTGTGATCATTTACGCTTGCTTCCTCCCAACTTGGTAATATGTTTGATAGCAAGCGCTGATGTCTTCCCAAGGCCAAGAAGGACGACTGCAGTGGTTGTTGGAATTTGGTCAAATCTAGTGGTGGCAGCCAATGTGTTCATTAATACTTCTGAATCAATGCTATTTAGAATTCCCAATCCTGTTCCCACAGCACCGGTTATGTCTCTTAGCATCCGTCTTTTAGAAGGGTTCCGCTGTCGCAACCAGGTCGTCCAACCCTGAAAAGAAGTTTTTTTTCCATCAGCAAAATCAGGGGTATTTAGCCCCATCGTTTGGGAATTGGGGAGTGTTTGACACCCCAGGATCTGGGATTTGGAGGGTTTGATCCTAAAATTTGGGGTTCGGGGCTGGGGGGGAGGGGGTAGGGCTTGACATCCCAGAGTTTGGGTTTGAGGGTGTTTGACCCCCCCAGTGTTTGAACCCCAGGATCTGGGGTGTTTGACCCGCTGGGTTTGGGGTCGGGGTTGAGAGCAGAGCCATTTCCTGGAAACAGCGGCGGGACCGGGACTGGGAACAGGATCGGGATCGGGAATGGGAGTGGGATCGGGGTCGGGAATGAGATTGGGAACGGGAACAGAAATGGGAATGGGATTGGGATCGGGAACAGGATCAGGAACGGGATTGGGCTCGGGAAGGGGAGAGGCCCTGGTCCAATAATGGACCCCTCCCCCAGGGAGCGACCCTGCCCCAATCCCGAGATGGACCAATCCCCTCAATCCCAGACCCCTCCCCAATTCCCAAAGCCTCCCCAATGCCAGCCCCTGACCCAGTCCCAGACCCCTGCCCAGTCGCTGAACGGACCCTCCCTCAATCCCAGCCCGCCCCGATCCAGATCGGAGCCATCCCCGGAGCCTCCCCCATTCCCGGACCGGACCCTTCAATCCCTTTTTGGGGCGGCTCCTGCCGCTTCCAGCCCATTTTTGGGGGATCCAAAGGGCTCCGGGGACCCTCCCCACTTTGGGGGTGTTGGGGTGGCCCCAGGGCCGCCCCGAGGGCCGAGGGGGGATGGAAACCCCCAAAGCCGGGGGGCTCCTGGGGGTCCCCAGTTCCCCCCGTCCCCACCCCAAAACAGCTCCTGGCCAATCAGAGCGCGCGGCGCTGCTGACAACTCAGTTGCCGGGCCGGCGATTTTCAGGCAATCAGCGCCTGCGATAGCGCTGCTCATCGGTTGCCAGGCAGATCACAGCGCTTCTCAATGCGCTAGCCAATCAGAGACTGCGCGGGGCCATTTCTAGCCAATCAGAGCGCTTGTTCTCGATGACTCCTCAGTCGCCAGGCGGACCCGCAGCGCCCAGCGCTCCCCGGGAGCGGAATTTGGGGAGGGGGGAGGTGACCCTGGGGATGGGGATGGGGCGTGCGGGGGCAGCTGGGGCCGGACTGGTGGCACTGGTGGTGCTGAGAGCCCCCCCGGCCGCGGGGGGTCGCGGTGAGAAGGGGTTGGGGGCCCCAAATTAAACCAAAGAGGGATCGGGACCCCCTCACGGAGCAGGAGGGGCCTGGAACCCCCAAAACCAAACACGGGGGAGGGGAGTGGGGACTGGGGGAACGATGGGGAAGGCAGGGGAAAGAGGGGGATGGGACACCCAAAAAGGATCAAGACAACTTGAGGTGGCCACCTTTCTATGTGGATGGTAGCCAATGGTAGCCAATGCTTTTTCCCAGTCCATGGGATCCCAGTCTGTGCAATCCCAGTCCATGTGGTCCCAGTCCATAGAATCTCAACCCAGTTTATCCCAGTGTGTACCGTCCTGATCCCTATGGTCCCATTCCATATGGTCCCAGTCCATAGGATCTCAGTCCAGGTGATCCCAGCCCATGTTTGATCCCAGTCTGTGTGGTTCTGCACACACTGCCAGGGTCTGAAATTCCAGTCACCAGCCAGGAAAAAATGTTCCTGCCCTTGAATGTCCTTGCTGTCCTCTCAACGAGTTATAATAAAACTAAAAATCAATAAATTTGAATTTAAATAAAATAGAATAAAAATGAAATTTAAAAATTTCAACTCTTACAACCCTCCCAGGGCTCCGCTGCCGGAATCAGCAGGAGCGGTGTTGCCCTCTTCAGGGGAGTTAGAGTGGGACCCGACCAGAGCGGGGGCCCTTAAACCCCAAAAATCCAGCCTGGGGGGCAAAACATCCCCTTCAGCGGCTTGGAGTGAGTCCCCCAGAAAAATGTCACTTAAAGCTGTCATGATCACCCCTGAAAAGGGGCTTGTGGGGCTGTGGCCCCACAAACACCTGAAAATGGGGAGGAAAAAAACACCCTTGGAGGGGTGAGGTCCCCCCAAACATCCCTAAAAAGAGAAAAACTCCTCTTCAGAGGGGCCTGAAGACCCTTCAGGGCCCTCGAGGAGGGACAAGATCCCCTCCTCTGCTGGGGCCTCTCCGAGCCGGGAGCTCTCCCGTTGGCGGCTGCCCTCGGGGGAGCCCCGAACGACGGCGGCTCCTGGGCTGAGCCCCCCTCAGCCGGGGCTGTGGAGGGAACTGGGGGGGCTGGGACGGGGCCTGGGGGTCCTGGGGTGACCTGGGGGAGCCTCAGTGGGTCCCACCTCCCCCTGTGCCCCCTCTCCCACCCCCTTCTCAATATTGCCCCCAAACAAAAGCTTGTGGCTGTGCCCCCACCGACCTCCAGCCCTGGGAACCTGGAGCAAGCAGAAACCACAACTTTGCAAATGCTACCTGTGCCTGAAGCAAATGGAAAGAGAACTGGGGTGTGAAAAATAAAGCTTGTTTATTTTCAGAAAAACAGCAAAGAAAACACAGAACACATTTACATTGTAAGAATATTTGTAACAACAACTATCTATGGAACGTATATACCTAAGAACATATCTAACAAAAGTCTATGAAACGTATTTACAGAAGACAAAAAGAAGCCCTAAAACCTATAGCCTAAAGACAACAACAAACTCTACAACGTATGTACAAAAGGGTGGCATCTCTGTCCGGGATCTCCATCGGTCCTTGAGGAAAAGCAAGAGGCACGGTCACTCCAATCAGGCAGAGAGGGCTCTTCCATGTGCCCCCAGGCTGGCCCAGCAAGCGCAGCACAGGCTGGGGATGGCCACCAGAACCCAATGCACCGGGTCCCACATCCCTGAGCAGGGACCACCCAGCCCAGTCCCAGCCTGGCAGCAGGGGACCCGCTCTGCCTGTGGGGACCACATGCCTGTCCTGCTGCTGGTATTGCTCTTCATCCCAAGATCATGGCCTCTTCCTCATCTTTCTCATCAATGTCCATGTCCTCAAGGTACTCTTCCATTTCCACGTCCATCTCCTCTTCCACATCTACCTCCATCTCTTCTTCACCAGTCTCTTCTCCATCCACTTCCATCTCCTCCTCTGGATCCATCTGCATGTCCACCTCCATCTCTTCCTCTCCAGTCTCTTCTCCATCCACTTCCATCTCCTCCTCTGTATCAATCTCCATGTCCACCTCCATCTCTTCCTCTCCAGTCTCTTCTCCATCCACTTCCATCTCCTCCTCTGTATCCATCTGCATGTCCACCTCCATCTCTTCCTCTCCACTCTCTTCTCCATCCACTTCCATCTCCTCCTCTGTATCCATCTCCATGTCCACCTCCATCGCATTGTCTCCACTCTCTTCGCCATCCACTTCCATGTCCTCCTCTCTATCAGCCTGCATGTCCACCTCCATCTCGTCCTCTCTCTCGGTGACAGCCTGCAGAGGTAGCAACACCTCAGAGTGGGGTCCCTGTCCCACCCCATCCCCACAGAACTCCAGCCCAGCCGGGCAGCTGGGGGGTGTCCACCTCCATGGAATGGCACTGTACCTTCCTCAGGACAAATGTGAGCATCCTGCAGGGACGGATGACAAAATCCAGGCAACAGAGAGCTTTCAGGACTGATGGGAGTATCAGGGCGCAGGTGACGAGAAGAGTGACAGGGAACATGGTGAAGGGTGAGCTGGCACGAGGGCTGGCACAGGGTGGGCTGACACAAGGGCCAGTGGTTGTGTTGTGCTCTTTGCTGGACGCTGGAAGTTCCTGCTGGAACATCACATCTGTGACATCACAGTGGATCTAAAGAGCATCTTGTTCCGAGCTGAGCAATCTTCCCCAGCCCATGCTGCTCACAGCCCTGTTGCCAAGGATGGGGCATCCACAGCCTGGGCCAGTGCCTCAGCAGCCTCCGTGTAAAAGAGCAGCTCCCTCAGATCCAACTTCAATCAGCCTCCTGCAGTTGAAAGCCATCCCCCCTTGTCCTGTTGCCACGGGCCCGGCTGAACACTGTCCCCGTCTTTCCTGTGGGACCCTTCCAGTCCTGCAGAGCTGCAGGGAGGCCTCCCCAGTGTCTCCTGTTTCCAGGCTGAGCATCCCCAGCCCCACTTGGACGGCAGTCAGGTAGATCAGGGGGAGTCAAGGCTGAAGTCAAACAGCATCAGGAACTGAGAGGTGGAAGCTTTAGGCCCAGGTTTGCCTCTGTAATAACAGTGGAGGGGAAGATGGTGGGACACTGGCTCTGTTCTAACCGCTGAATATTTTCTTTTTTTTTTTTTTTCCCTTCTTTTCTGTCATGCTGATGCAGGTGTTGCTGTTTGCAAGGAAGCTTGGCACAATATCCATTGTCTTCTCCATTTGTGAAACACCGAGCAGAGTCTGGGCAGGCTGATGATGCAGAGCAAAACCTGCAAATACACCGGTGATCCTGAGCCTGGAGGGTGCAGCTAAACCCGGCCAAAAATAATTTCTGGAAAGTCAAGCCTGGTTTACATTTTCTTGAATTTGGCTATTCCTGAACCGGGGGAGAGGGCTTTCTGGGGAGGGGGTGCCACAGGGGTTCCCCCCCCCCATTTTTGGGGGGTTTCCCATGGTGCCCCCTCCCCAAAAAGCACCGCGGGCCCCCTGAGGTGGCTCCTGTTCCACCAGCCGGTGCCCCCTGATCCAGGACTGCCCCCGGTGAGTCTGGGGCGCTCTGGGGGGATTTTGGGGAGATTTTGGCGGCATGTATGGGCTTTGGGGGATTTTGTTGGGAGATTAGGGGGAATTATTGGATTTTGGAGAGAATTACTGGGTTTGTGGGGTTATGGGGGTTTTGTGGGTTTTGAGGATTTTGGATTTTAGGGATTTTTTAGGGTTTTGGGGTGGTTATTTTTTGGGGGGTTTATTGAAATTTTTGGGCGTTTTTTTGTGTTTTTTTTTTTTTTTTTTTTTTTTTTAATTTTGGTGGGTTCCATTGGGATTTTGTGGGATTCTTTGGTGTTTAGGAGTTATTAATTGGGATTTTTGGGGGATTTTGGGGGGTTTTAGTGGAATTTTGGGGGGCTTTGGAGTTGTCCCAGGGTGTGGGGAAGGGCTGAGAGGCACCAAAGTCTCCTTTAAACCCCTGAAAGTCCCAATAAACCCCATGAAATCGCAATTAAATTTCACAAATTCCCATTAGAACACCCTCGAATCCCAATAAAAGCCCACAAAATCCCAATTAAACCCCACAAATCCTCCCAAAAATGTCTCCAAAACCACAACAAGCCCCACAAAATACTCACGAGTCCAAAGAAATCTTGACAACAACCTAGAAAAAACCTACAAAACCCCCCCTAATCCCCACTAAAATTCCTAACAAACCCAAATCCCCAAAGAATCCCACTAAATGCCCCCACAATTCCAATAAATTGCCTCCAAATCCCCTAAAAATCCCAATAAAACCCAGAAATAATTCCAGAGGATCCCACAAAATCCCCACAAAATCCCAGTAAAACCTTCCAAAATTCTAAAGAAAACACAAAAAATTTCAATTAACCCCCAAATACCCCCAGGAAAACAACTTCCCCCTCAAAGCACCAATAAAACCCCTCAAAACCAAACTCCCCAAAATCCCCCAACTGCCTCCAAACCCAAAAATTCTCCCCAAAAACCCCAACAATTCCCTGTAAACTCCCAACACAATTCCCCAAAGCCCAAAAAAGCCCCAGATGTCCAAACCCCTCCCGAGCCCTCCCTGGTCCCTCCCAGTCCCGCCCAGGCCCGTCCGGGGCTGCGGCCAAAACTGCCCGGAGCGGACGCGGAGGTCCCGGAGTGACCCCGGAGCCGATCCCGGGCTCGGCCTCGGGCTCGGCGCCTTTGGGGGATTTTGGGCCGAAGCGGGCAGGTTTAGGGTGGGCTTCAGATCCCTTGCGGGGATCCCGAGCCTTTTTGGGTGGATTTTCAGCCCCTGTGGCTGATTTGAGGCCGAATCTGGTGGGGTTTAGGGGGGATTTCAGACCCCTTTGGATGATTTTAGGCCCATGTGGGTGGGGCTGGGGCCCATTTGAGTGAGTTTAGGAAAAACTGGGCCCATATGGGTGAATCCTAATCCTGTGTGGGTGATTTTAGGCCCCTTTTTTGTGTATTTTGGGTGCATTTAAGTAGGGTTTTTTGCTGCTTTGGGCAATTTTAGGTTGAACCAAGCCTTTTTAGGGTGATTTTAGGTCTTCTTGTGTTGGTGTCAGGGACATTTTGGTGATTTTAGATACCTTTGGATGATTTTAGGCTGGACCAGATACTTTCAGGGTGGATTTTAGTCACATTTGAAAGATTTACGGGTGATCTTAAGCCATTTCTTGAGGGCTATAAAACACTTGGGGCAGTTTTAAGCCCCTTTGGTTGGATTTTAGAGCCCTCTGGATACTTTTAATCCCATTTGGTTGGTGTCAGGCCGAACCATGTGGATGTAGGCTGCATTTGATGCCCTTTTGGGTGATTTTGGGTCAAACCGGGCTTTTTTAGGACAGCGCGTCCCCCTGGCCCCGCTCCTTTCCCCTCACGGTTCCGCCCTTTCCTCGCTCCTTTCCCCTCATGGTTCTGCCCTTTCCTCGCTCCTTTCCCCTCATGGTTCAGGATCCCGGAGCGGGGCAGGAGGAGGAGGGAGGGAGGAAGAGGCGCAGCGGCAGCAGGGAGCAGCCGGAGGAGAGGAGAGAAGGAATCGCGTGGCCCTGGCGCTGCCTGAGCTCGCAGCACCCCGGGAGCATCGCCCCCATCCCGCAGGTGCCCAGGGAGGGGGAGCTCGGCCCAAATATCCTGGGGGGTGCCTGGGTTCGGGTTCTTTGGGAGGGATGTTTGGAGCTGGCAGGGCTCCAAAGCCGAGCCGCAGCTGGCCCTCGGGGGGACATCGGGGGGTCCCCGAGAGGTGTTTTCGGGGGATCCCAGTGTGGGTGGCGGCAGAGCCCCGTCGGGGGGACACCGGTTTTGGGGAGCCCCGGGAGAGCCGCGGCTGCCCTGAGCGGGAGCCCCGAGAGAGGAGAGCCCCAGAAGCCCCAGCGGGGAACCCGAGAGGGGGGGACCCCTGGCAGTGCCGGCACCCCGGCAATGGGGGGTGCTGGGGCTGGAGGGGCGGCATGGCCGGGAAAGGGGTGCGGGGCTCCCGGGGCCGCCAGGGGCTGCTCCCAGCAGGAGCCCAGTTGCTGCCAGTCACTCCCCATTATGATACAATTTGCCCCCAGCACTGTTCCCGTTGTTCCCACTTCCATCCAGTGTTTTCCCAGTTCTCCCACTTGCCCCCAGAATAGTCCCAGTCACTCCCAGTAAGATCCCAGTATGAGTCCAGTATGATCCCAGTCTCTGCCAGCAGGGCCCCAGTCACTCACCCTTGTCCCCAGTTGCCCCCAGCGTGGTCCCAGTTGCCCCCAGCACATTCCCAGTGGCTCCATATGTGTCCCAGTCCTAGTGCAATGATGGGGAATACCAAACGCACTTGAGGCATCACGTACGGTTAACACCAAAGCTGTGGCTATGTTTGTGATGGGGTCATAGGTAAAGTTCACTAGGTTCCACCGGGATTGGAATTCCTTTTCAAAATCAGCGGCACTGTCCCAAACTATTTTCCGAATCTCAGTAGGAAAAGTGCCTTCTTCACCTTCTCTTATAATCGAGGCAGCAACCGACTGCATCCCTAATTGAGCCTGGATACAGCTGAGAGCTAAAGAAACGTTCTTTTGTGTGGCACCGAGTGCATCAATTACCAATTTGTGATCATTTACGCTTGCTTCCTCCCAACTTGGTAATATGTTTGATAGCAAGCGCTGATGTCTTCCCAAGGCCAAGAAGGACGACTGCAGTGGTTGTTGGAATTTGGTCAAATCTAGTGGTGGCAGCCAATGTGTTCATTAATACTTCTGAATCAATGCTATTTAGAATTCCCAATCCTGTTCCCACAGCACCGGTTATGTCTCTTAGCATCCGTCTTTTAGAAGGGTTCCGCTGTCGCAACCAGGTCGTCCAACCCTGAAAAGAAGTTGACAAAAAAGGTGAACAAGCTGGCTGAATTTCTGAGACATTTTTTTGCATCAGCAAAATCAGGGGTATTTAACCCCATCGTTTGGGAATTGGGGAGTGTTTGACACCCCAGGATCTGGGATTTGGAGGGTTTGATCCTAAAATTTGGGGTTCGGGGCTGGGGGGGGGGGGGGTAGGGCTTGACATCCCAGAGTTTGGGTTTGAGGGTGTTTGACCCCCCCAGTGTTTGAACCCCCAGGATTTGGGGTCGGGGGGAGTTGACCCCAGGATCTGGGGTGTTTGACCCGCTGGGTTTGGGGTCGGGGTTGAGAGCAGAGCCATTTCCTGGAAACAGCGGCGGGACCGGGACTGGGAACAGGATCGGGATCGAGAATGGGAGTGGGATCGGGGTCGGGAATGAGATCGGGAACGGGAACAGAAATGGGAATGGGAATGGGATTGGGATCGGGAACAGGATCAGGAACGGGATTGGGCTCGGGAAGGGGAGAGGCCCTGGCCCAATAATGGACCCCTCCCCCAGGGAGCGACCCTGCCCCAATCCCGAGATGGAGCAATCCCCTCAATCCCAGACCCCTCCCCAATTCCCAAACCCTCCCCAATGCCAGCCCCTGACCCAGTCCCAGACCCCTGCCCAGTCGCTGAACGGACCCTCCCTCAATCCCAGCCCGCCCCGATCCGGATCGGAGCCATCCCCGGAGCCTCCCCATTCCCGGACCGGAGCCTTCAATCCCTTTTTGGGGCGGCTCCTGCCGCTTCCAGCCCATTTTTGGGGGATCCAAAGGGCTCCGGGGACCCTCCCCACTTTGGGGGTGTTGGGGTGGCCCCAGGGCCGCCCCGAGGGCCGAGGGGGGATGGAAACCCCCAAAGCCGGGGGGCTCCTGGGGGTCCCCAGTTCCCCCCGTCCCCACCCCAAAACAGCTCCTGGCCAATCAGAGCGCGCGGCGCTGCTGACAACTCAGTTGCCGGGCCGGCGATTTTCAGGCAATCAGCGCCTGCGATAGCGCTGCTCATCGGTTGCCAGGCAGATCACAGCGCTTCTCAATGCGCTAGCCAATCAGAGACTGCGCGGGGCCATTTCTAGCCAATCAGAGCGCTTGTTCTCGATGACTCCTCAGTCGCCAGGCGGAGCCGCAGCGCCCAGCGCTCCCCGGGAGCGGAATTTGGGGAGGGGGGAGGTGACCCTGGGGATGGGGATGGGGCGTGCGGGGGCAGCTGGGGCCGGACTGGTGGCACTGGTGGTGCTGAGAGCCCCCCCGGCCGCGGGGGTCGCGGTGAGAAGGGGTTGGGGGCCCCAAATTAAACCAAAGAGGGATCGGGACCCCCCCACGGAGCAGGAGGGGCCTGGAACCCCCAAAACCAAACACGGGGGAGGGGAGCGGGGACTGGGGGAACGATGGGGAAGGCGGGGGAAAGAGGGGGATGGGACACCCAAAAAGGATCAAGACAACTTGAGGTGGCCACCTTTCTATGTGGATGGTAGCCAATGGTAGCCAATGCTTTTTCCCAGTCCATGGGATCCCAGTCTGTGCAATCCCAGTCCATGTGGTCCCAGTCCATAGAATCTCAACCCAGTTTATCCCAGTGTGTACCGTCCTGATCCCTATGGTCCCATTCCATATGGTCCCAGTCCATAGGATCTCAGTCCAGGTGATCCCAGCCCATGTTTGATCCCAGTCTGTGTGGTTCTGCACACACTGCCAGGGTCTGAAATTCCAGTCACCAGCCAGGAAAAAATGTTCCTGCCCTTGAATGTCCTTGCTGTCC
The DNA here is from genome assembly GCF_031753505.1 of Anomalospiza imberbis. Classification (NCBI taxonomy): domain Eukaryota; kingdom Metazoa; phylum Chordata; class Aves; order Passeriformes; family Viduidae; genus Anomalospiza; species Anomalospiza imberbis. The sequence continues at coordinate 38,923 of NW_027099808.1, read as the reverse complement.
TCTCAACGAGTTAGAATAAAACTAAAAATCAATAAATTTGAATTTAAATAAAATAGAATAAAAATGAAATTTAAAAATTTCAACTCTTACAACCCTCCTAGGGCTCCGCTGCCGGAATCAGCAGGAGTGGTGTTGGCCTCTTCAGGGGAGTTAGAGTGGGACCCGACCAGAGCGGGGGCCCTTAAACCCCAAAAATCCACCCTGGGGGGCAAAACATCCCCTACAGCGGCTTGGAGTGAGTCCCCCAGAAAAATGTCACTTAAAGCTGTCATGATCACCCCTGAAAAGGGGCTTGTGGGGCTGTGGCCCCACAAACACCTGAAAATGGGGAGGAAAAAACACCCTTGGAGGGGTGAGGTCCCCCCAAACATCCCTAAAAAGAGAAAAACTCCTCTTCAGAGGGGCCTGAAGACCCTTCAGGGCACTCGAGGAGGGACAAGATCCCCTCCTCTGCTGGGGCCTCTCCGAGCCGGGAGCTCTCCCGTTGGCGGCTGCCCTCGGGGGAGCCCCGAACGACGGCGGCTCCTGGGCTGAGCCCCCCTCAGCCGGGGCTGTGGAGGGAACTGGGGGGGCTGGGACGGGGCCTGGGGGTCCTGGGGTGACCTGGGGGAGCCTCAGTGGGTCCCACCTCCCCCTGTGCCCCCTCTCCCACCCCCTTCCCAATATTGCCCCCAAACAAAAGCTTGTGGCTGTGCCCCCACCGACCTCCAGCCCTGGGAACCTGGAGCAAGCGGAAACCACAACTTTGCAAATGCTACCTGTGCCTGAAGCAAATGGAAAGAGAACTGGGGTGTGAAAAATAAAGCTTGTTTATTTTCAGAAAAACAGCAAAGAAAACACAGAACACATTTACATTGTAAGAATATTTGTAACAACAACTATCTATGGAACGTATATACCTAAGAACATATCTAACAAAAGTCTATGAAACGTATTTACAGAAGACAAAAAGAAGCCCTAAAACCTATAGCCTAAAGACAACAACAAACTCTACAAGGTATGTACAAAAGGGTGGCATCTCTGTCCGGGATCTCCATCGGTCCTTGAGAAAAAGCAAGAGGCACGGTCACTCCAATCAGGCAGAGAGGCCTCTTCCATGTGCCCCCAGGCTGGCCCAGCAAGCGCAGCACAGGCTGGGGATGGCCACCAGAACCCAATGCACCGGGTCCCACATCCCTGAGCAGGGACCACCCAGCCCAGTCCCAGCCTGGCAGCAGGGGACCCGCTCTGCCTGTGGGGACCACATGCCTGTCCTGCTGCTGGTATTGCTCTTCATCCCAAGATCATGGCCTCTTCCTCATCTTTCTCATCAATGTCCATGTCCTCAAGGTACTCTTCCATTTCCACGTCCATCTCCTCTTCCACATCTACCTCCATCTCTTCTTCACCAGTCTCTTCTCCATCCACTTCCATCTCCTCCTCTGGATCCATCTGCATGTCCACCTCCATCTCTTCCTCTCCAGTCTCTTCTCCATCCACTTCCATCTCCTCCTCTGTATCAATCTCCATGTCCACCTCCATCTCTTCCTCTCCAGTCTCTTCTCCATCCACTTCCATCTCCTCCTCTGTATCCATCTGCATGTCCACCTCCATCTCTTCCTCTCCACTCTCTTCTCCATCCACTTCCATCTCCTCCTCTGTATCAATCTCCATGTCCACCTCCATCGCATTGTCTCCACTCTCTTCTCCATCCACTTCCATCTCCTCCTCTCTATCAGCCTGCATGTCCACCTCCATCACGTCCTCTCTCTCGGTGACAGCCTGCAGAGGTAGCAACACCTCAGAGTGGGGTCCCTGTCCCACCCCATCCCCACAGAACTCCAGCCCAGCCGGGCAGCTGGGGGGTGTCCACCTCCATGGAATGGCACTGTACCTTCCTCAGGACAAATGTGAGCATCCTGCAGGGACGGATGACAAAATCCAGGCAACAGAGAGCTTTCAGGACTGATGGGAGTATCAGGGCGCAGGTGACGAGAAGAGTGACAGGGAACATGGTGATGGGTGAGCTGGCACGAGGGCTGGCACAGGGTGGGCTGACACAAGGGCCAGTGGTTGTGTTGTGCTCTTTGCTGGACGCTGGAAGTTCCTGCTGGAACATCACATCTGTGACATCACAGTGGATCTAAAGAGCATCTTGTTCCGAGCTGAGCAATCTTCCCCAGCCCATGCTGCTCACAGCCCTGTTGCCAAGGATGGGGCATCCACAGCCTGGGCCAGTGCCTCAGCAGCCTCCGTGTAAAAGAGCAGCTTCCTCAGATCCAACTTCAATCAGCCTCCTGCAGTTGAAAGCCATCCCCCCTTGTCCTGTTGCCACGGGCCCGGCTGAACACTGTCCCCGTCTTTCCTGTGGGACCCTTCCAGTCCTGCAGAGCTGCAGGGAGGCCTCCCCAGTGTCTCCTGTTTCCAGGCTGAGCATCCCCAGCCCCACTTGGACGGCAGTCAGGTAGATCAGGGGGAGTCAAGGCTGAAGTCAAACAGCATCAGGAACTGAGAGGTGGAAGCTTTAGGCCCAGGTTTGCCTCTGTAATAACAGTGGAGGGGAAGATGGTGGGACACTGGCTCTGTTCTAACCGGTGAATATTTCCTTTTTTTTTTTTTTTTCTTCTTTTCTGTCATGCTGATGCAGGTGTTGCTGTTTGCAAGGAAGCTTGGCACAATATCCATTGTCTTCTCCATTTGTGAAACACCGAGCAGAGACTGGGCAGGCTGATGATGCAGAGCAAAACCTGCAAATACACCGGTGATCCTGAGCCTGGAGGATGCAGCTAAACCCGGCCAAAAATAATTTCTGGAAAGTCAAGCCTGGTTTACATTTTCTTGAGTTTGGCTATTCCTGAACCGGGGGAGAGGGCATTCGGGGGAGGGGGTGCCACAGGGGTTCCCCTCCCCCGTTTTTGGGGGGTCTCCCATGGTGCCCCCTCCCCAAAAAGCTCCGCGGGCCCCCTGAAGCGGCTTTTGTTCCACCGGCTGGTGCCCCCTGATCCAGGACTGCCCCCGGTGAGTCTGGGGCGCTCTGGGGGGATTTTGGGGGGATTTTGGCGGCATGTATGGGCTTTGGGGGATTTTGTTGGGAGATTAGGGGGAATTATTGGATTTTGGAGAGAATTACTGGGTTTGTGGGGTTATGGGGGTTTTGTGGGATTTGAGGATTTTGGATTTTAGGGATTTTTTAGGGTTTTGGGGTGGTTATTTTTTTGGGGGGTTTATTGAAATTTTTGGGAGTTTTTTTTTTTTTTTTAATTTTGGTGGGTTCCACTGTGATTTTGTGGGATTCTTTGGTGTTTAGGAGTTTTTTATTGGGATTTTTGGGGGACTTTGGGGGGTTTTAGTGGAATTTTGGGGGGCTTTGGAGTTGTCCCAAGGTGCGGACAAGGGCTGAGAGGCACCAACATCTGGTTTAAACCCCTGAAAGTCCCAATAAACCCCATGAAATCGCAATTAAATTTCACAAATTCCCTATAGAACACACTCAAATCCCAATAAAAACTCACAAAATCCGGAATAAATCCCACAAATCCCCCCCAAAACTGTCTCCAAAACCACAAGAAGCCCCACAAAATCCTCATGAGACCCAAAGAAATCTTGGCAACACCCAAAAAAAAAACCAAAAAACCGCCTCAAATCCCCACTAAAATTCCTAAAAAACCCAAATCCCCAAAGAATCCCACTAAATGCCCCACAATTCCAATAAAATGCCTCCAAATCCCCTAAAAATCCCAATAAAACCCAGAAATAATTCCAGAGGATCCCACAAAATCCCCACAAAATCCCAGTAAAACCTTCCAAAATTCAAAAGAAAACACAAAAAATTTCAATTAACCCCCAAATACCCCCAGGAAAAAAACTTCCCACTCAAAGCACCAATAAAACCCCTCAAAATCCAAACTCCCAAAATTCCCAAACCCCCCCACACCCAATAATTCTCCCCAAAAACCCCAACAATTCCCTGTAAACTCCCAACACAATTCCCAAAATCCCAAAAAAGCCCCAGATGCCCAAACCCCTCCCGAGCCCTCCCTGGTCCCTCCCGGTCCCGCCCAGGCCCGTCCGGGGCCGCGGCCAAAACTGCCCGGAGCGAACGCGGAGGTCCCGGAGCGACCCCGGAGCCGATCCCGGGCTTGGCCTCGGGCTCGGCCCCTTTGGGGGATTTTGGGCCGAACCGGGCAGGTTTAGGGTGGGCTTCAGATCCCTTGCGGGGATCCCGAGCCTTTTTGGGTGGATTTTCAGCCCCTGTGGCTGATTTGAGGCCGAATCTGGTGGGGTTTAGGGGGGATTTCAGACCCCTTTGGATGATTTTAGGCCCATGTGGGTGGGGCTGGGGCCCATTTGGGTGAGTTTAGGAAAAACTGGGCCCATATGGGTGAATCCTAATCCTGTGTGGGTGATTTTAGGTCCCTTTTTTGTGTATTTTGGGTGCATTTAAGTAGGGTTTTTTGCTGCTTTGGGCAATTTTAGGTTGAACCAAGCCTTTTTAGGGTGATTTTAGGTCTTCTTGTGTTGGTGTCAGGGACATTTTGGTGATTTTAGATACCTTTGGATGATTTTAGGCTGGACCAGATACTTTCAGGGTGGATTTTAGTCACATTTGAAAGATTTACGGGTGATCTTAAGCCATTTCTTGAGGGCTATAAAACACTTGGGGCAGTTTTAAGCCCCTTTGGTTGGATTTTAGAGCCCTCTGGATACTTTTAATCCCATTTGGTTGGTGTCAGGCCGAACCATGTGGATGTAGGCTGCATTTGATGCCCTTTTGGGTGATTTTGGGTCAAACCGGGCTTTTTTAGGACAGCGCGTCCCCTTGGCCCCGCTCCTTTCCCCTCACGGTTCTGCCCTTTCCTCGCTCCTTTCCCCTCACGGTTCTGCCCTTTCCTCGCTCCTTTCCCCTCATGGTTCAGGATCCCGGAGCAGGGGAGGAGGAGGAGGGAGGGAGGAAGAGGCGCAGCGGCAGCAGGGAGCAGCCGGAGGAGAGGAGAGAAGGAATCGCGTGGCCCTGGCGCTGCCTGAGCTCGCAGCACCCCGGGAGCATCGCCCCCATCCCGCAAGTGCCCGGGGAGGGGGAGCTCGGCCCAAATATCCTGGGGGGTGCCTGGGTTCGGGTTCTTTGGGAGGGATGTTTGGAGCTGGCAGGGCTCCAAAGCCGAGCCGCAGCTGGCCCTCGGGGGGACATCGGGGGGTCCCCGAGAGGTGTTTTTGGGGGATCCCAGTGTGGGTGGCGGCAGAGCCCCGTCGGGGAGACACCGGTTTTGGGGAGCCCCGGGAGAGCCGCGGCTGCCCTGAGCGGGAGCCCCGAGAGAGGAGAGCCCCAGAAGCCCCAGCGGGGAACCCGAGAGGGGGGGACCCCTGGCAGTGCCGGCACCCCGGCAATGGGGGGTGCTGGGGCTGGAGGGGCGGCATGGCCGGGAAAGGGGTGCGGGGCTCCCGGGGCCGCCAGGGGCTGCTCCCAGCAGGAGCCCAGTTGCTGCCAGTCACTCCCCATTATGATACAATTTGCCCCCAGCACTGTTCCCGTTGTTCCCACTTTCATCCCGTGTGTTCCCAGTTCTCCCACTTGCCCCCAGAATAGTCCCAGTCACTCCCAGTAAGATCCCAGTATGAGTCCAGTAATCCCAGTCTCTGCCAGCAGGGCCCCAGTCACTCACCCTTGTCCCCAGTTGCCCCCAGTGTGGTCCCAGTTGCCCCCAGCACATTCCCAGTGGCTCCATATGTGTCCCAGTCCTAGTGCAATGATGGGGAATACCAAACGCACTTGAGGCATCACGTACGGTTAACACCAAAGCTGTGGCTATGTTTGTGATGGGGTCATAGGTAAAGTTCACTAGGTTCCACCGGGATTGGAATTCCTTTTCAAAATCAGCGGCACTGTCCCAAACTATTTTCCGAATCTCAGTAGGAAAAGTGCCTTCTTCACCTTCTCTTATAATCGAGGCAGCAACCGACTGCATCCCTAATTGAGCCTGGATACAGCTGAGAGCTAAAGAAACGTTCTTTTGTGTGGCACCGAGTGCATCAATTACCAATTTGTGATCATTTACGCTTGCTTCCTCCCAACTTGGTAATATGTTTGATAGCAAGCGCTGATGTCTTCCCAAGGCCAATAAGGACGACTGCAGTGGTTGTTGGAATTTGGTCAAATCTAGTGGTGGCAGCCAATGTGTTCATTAATACTTCTGAATCAATGCTATTTAGAATTCCCAATCCTGTTCCCACAGCACCGGTTATGTCTCTTAGCATCCGTCTTTTAGAAGGGTTCCGCTGTCGCAACCAGGTCGTCCAACCCTGAAAAGAAGTTGACAAAAAAGGTGAACAAGCTGGCTGAATTTCTGAGACATTTTTTTGCATCAGCAAAATCAGGGGTATTTAACCCCATCGTTTGGGAATTGGGGAGTGTTTGACACCCCAGGATCTGGGATTTGGAGGGTTTGATCCTAAAATTTGGGGTTCGGGGCTGGGGGGGGGGGGGTAGGGCTTGACATCCCAGAGTTTGGGTTTGAGGGTGTTTGACCCCCCCAGTGTTTGAACCCCCAGGATTTGGGGTCGGGGGGAGTTGACCCCAGGATCTGGGGTGTTTGACCCGCTGGGTTTGGGGTCGGGGTTGAGAGCAGAGCCATTTCCTGGAAACAGCGGCGGGACCGGGACTGGGAACAGGATCGGGATCGAGAATGGGAGTGGGATCGGGGTCGGGAATGAGATCGGGAACGGGAACAGAAATGGGAATGGGAATGGGATTGGGATCGGGAACAGGATCAGGAACGGGATTGGGCTCGGGAAGGGGAGAGGCCCTGGCCCAATAATGGACCCCTCCCCCAGGGAGCGACCCTGCCCCAATCCCGGGATGGAGCAATCCCCTCAATCCCAGACCCCTCCCCAATTCCCAAACCCTCCCCAATGCCAGCCCCTGACCCAGTCCCAGACCCCTCCCCAGTCGCTGAACGGACCCTCCCTCAATCCCAGCCCGCCCCGATCCGAATCGGAGCCATCCCCGGAGCCTCCCCCATTCCCGGACCGGACCCTTCAATCCCTTTTTGGGGCGGCTCCTGCCGCTTCCAGCCCATTTTTGGGGGATCCAAAGGGCTCCGGGGACCCTCCCCACTTTGGGGGTGTTGGGGTGGCCCCAGGGCCGCCCCGAGGGCCGAGGGGGGATGGAAACCCCCAAAGCCGGGGGGCTCCTGGGGGTCCCCAGTTCCCCCCGTCCCCACCCCAAAACAGCTCCTGGCCAATCAGAGCGCGCGGCGCTGCTGACAACTCAGTTGCCGGGCCGGCGATTTTCAGGCAATCAGCGCCTGCGATAGCGCTGCTCATCGGTTGCCAGGCAGATCACAGCGCTTCTCAATGCGCTAGCCAATCAGAGACTGCGCGGGGCCATTTCTAGCCAATCAGAGCGCTTGTTCTCGATGACTCCTCAGTCGCCAGGCGGACCCGCAGCGCCCAGCGCTCCCCGGGAGCGGAATTTGGGGAGGGGGGAGGTGACCCCGGGGATGGGGATGGGGCGTGCGGGGGCAGCTGGGGCCGGACTGGTGGCACTGGTGGTGCTGAGAGCCCCCCCGGCCGCGGGGGTCGCGGTGAGAAGGGGTTGGGGGCCCCAAATTAAACCAAAGAGGGATCGGGAACCCCCACGGAGCAGGAGGGGCCTGGAACCCCCAAAACCAAACACGGGGGAGGGGAGCGGGGATTGGGGGAACGATGGGGAAGGCGGGGGAAAGAGGGGGATGGGACACCCAAAAAGGATCAAGACAACTTGAGGTGGCCACCTTTCTATGTGGATGGTAGCCAATGGTAGCCAATGCTTTTGCCCAGTCCATGGGATCCCAGTCTGTGCAATCCCAGTCCATGTGGTCCCAGTCCATAGAATCTCAACCCAGTTTATCCCAGTGTGTACCGTCCTGATCCCTATGGTCCCATTCCATATGGTCCCAGTCCATAGGATCTCAGTCCAGGTGATCCCAGCCCATGTTTGATCCCAGTCTGTGTGGTTCTGCACACACTGCCAGGGTCTGAAATTCCAGTCACCAGCCAGGAAAAAATGTTCCTACCCTTGAATGTCCTTGCTGTCCTCTCAACGAGTTATAATAAAACTAAAAATCAATAAATTTTAATTTAAATAAAATAGAATAAAAATTAAATTAAAAAATTTCAACTCTTACTTACAGTACTCCAATAATGATTTAAACCAAAACCGCCTTTTGCTGGGAATGGAGACACCGGGGACCCTTGGAGTCCCCTTTCCCTATGATAGTGACACAATTAAGCTCGCCCGAACTCCTCCTGGATCTCCCCTAAGCCCCCAGTGGGGATTCCTGGGAGTTCCCCTGTGTTCCCCCTTTCCCAGGACTTTGGGGGTCCCCCCGACCTGTCTGTGCACCCCCAGATTTCTTCCACAGACTCCTGTGATGTTGAGGGGTGGGGGCCGAGTGCTGGTGCCCCCCTGCCTGCAGCAGATCCAGCGGTGAGGGGAGTTTGGGGGGGTCCCTGAGCATTTGGGGTCCCCTGGGTTTTGGGGTGACCCCCGGGCCCCCCAGGATCTCCCTTGACACGCTGACACTGCCCGTGCATAGTGAGAAGGTTCATACCCGGCACGGGGTCCCAGCTCTGTCACCAGCATCGCCCAGGAACCCCCAAACCCTCCCGGGAACCCCCAAACCCCAATACCCCGACCTCCCCGGGACCCCAAAACCATTTCTGGGCCCTCAAAAAACTCCGCAAGACTGCAAAAACCCCACACAGATACCCCCCAAACCCTCCCAGGACATCAAAATTCCCACAAGAGCTCCCAGCACCCCCCAGACCCCCCTGAGAAGGTTCATACCACTCAGGGGGTCCCCATCTCTGTCACTGGCAGGTACCCTAAACCAGCCTTGGGTTCGCCCTGGGATTGCCCAATCCCCCCCTTTGGGAATCCTGAAAACCCCCCTGGGATCCCCCCAAAAATCCACCGGGACCCCAAAAACTATGGATATAGACAAAACCCCCCCAGGAATTTATAATGAAATTTATACCCAACACGGGGTCCCCATCACCATCATCGGCATCACCCGGGTACCCCCAGATCCTCTCGGGACTCCCAAACCCGCCTGGGACCCCCAAACCCTCCCAGGTATCCCTAAATCCTCCCAGGAGTCCCAACCCTCCCCGGGCTCCGCTGCCAGAATCAGCAGGGGTGGTGTTGGCCTCTTCAGGGGAGTTAGAGTGGGACCCGACCAGAGCGGGGGCCCTTAAACCCCAAAAATCCACCCTGGGGGGCAAAACGTCCCCTACAGCGGCTTGGAGTGAGTCCCCCAGAACAATGTCACTTAAAGCTGTCATGATCACCCCTGAAAAGGGGCTTGTGGGGCTGTGGCCCCACAAACACCTGAAAATGGGGAGGAAAAAACACCCTTGGAGGGGTGAGGTCCCCCCAAACATCCCTAAAAAGAGAAAAACTCCTCTTCAGAGGGGCCTGAAGACCCTTCAGGGCCCTCGAGGAGGGACAAGATCCCCTCCTCTGCTGGGGCCTCTCCGAGCCGGGAGCTCTCCCGTTGGCGGCTGCCCTCGGGGGAGCCCCGAACGACGGCGGCTCCTGGGCTGAGCCCCCCTCAGCCGGGGCTGTGGAGGGAACTGGGGGGGCTGGGACGGGGCCTGGGGGTCCTGGGGTGACCTGGGGGAGCCTCAGTGGGTCCCACCTCCCCCTGTGCCCCCTCTCCCACCCCCTTCCCAATATTGCCCCCAAACAAAAGGTTGTGGCTGTGCCAGCGCCCCCACCGACCTCCAGCCCTGGGAACCTGGAGCAAGCGGAAACCACAACTTTGCAAATGCTACCTGTGCCTGAAGCAAATGGAAAGAGAACTGGGGTGTGAAAAATAAAGCTTGTTTATTTTCAGAAAAACAGCAAAGAAAACACAGAACACATTTACATTGTAAGAATATTTGTAACAACAACTATCTATGGAACGTATATACCTAAGAACATATCTAACAAAAGTCTATGAAACGTATTTACAGAAGACAAAAAGAAGCCCTAAAACCTATAGCCTAAAGAAACCAACAAACTCTACAACGTATGTACAAAAGGGTGGCATCTCTGTCCGGGATCTCCATCGGTCCTTGAGGAAAAGCAAGAGGCACAGTCACTCCAGTCAGGCAGAGAGGGCTCTTCCATGTGCCCCCAGGCTGGCTCAGCAAGCGCAGCACAGGCTGGGGATGGCCACCAGAACCCAATGCACCGGGTCCCACATCCCTGAGCAGGGACCACCCAGCCCAGTCCCAGCCTGGCAGCAGGGGACCCGCTCTGCCTGTGGGGACCACATGCCTGTCCTGCTGCTGGTATTGCTCTTCATCCCAAGATCATGGCCTCTTCCTCATCTTTCTCATCAATGTCCATGTCCTCAAGGTACTCTTCCATTTCCACGTCCATCTCCTCTTCCACATCTACCTCCATCTCTTCTTCACCAGTCTCTTCTCCATCCACTTCCATCTCCTCCTCTGTACCCATCTGCATGTCCACCTCCATCTCTTCCTCTCCAGTCTCTTCTCCATCCACTTCCATCTCCTCCTCTGTATCCATCTGCATGTCCACCTCCATCTCTTCCTCTCCATTCTCTTCTCCATCCACTTCCATCTCCTCCTCTGTATCCATCTGCATGTCCACCTCCATCTCTTCCTCTCCACTCTCTTCTCCATCCACTTCCATCTTCTCCTCTGTATCAATCTCCATGTCCACCTCCATCGCAATGTCTCCACTGTCTTCTCCATCCACTTCCATGTCCTCCTCTCTATCAGCCTGCATGTCCACCTCCATCTCGTCCTCTCTCTCGGTGACAGCCTGCAGAGGTAGCAACACCTCAGAGTGGGGTCCCTGTCCCACCCCATCCCCACAGAACTCCAGCCCAGCCGGGCAGCTGGGAGGTGTCCACCTCCATGGAATGGCACTGTACCTTCCTCAGGACAAATGTGAGCATCCTGCAGGGACGGATGACAAAATCCAGGCAACAGAGAGCTTTCAGGACTGATGGGAGTATCAGGGCGCAGGTGACGAGAAGAGTGACAGGGAGCATGGTGAAGGGTGAGCTGGCACGAGGGCTGGCACAGGGTGGGCTGACACAAGGGCCAGTGGTTGTGTTGTGCTCTTTGCTGGACGCTGGAAGTTCCTGCTGGAACATCACATCTGTGACATCACAGTGGATCTAAAGAGCATCTTGTTCCGAGCTGAGCAATCTTCCCCAGCCCATGCTGCTCGCAGCCCTGTTGCCAAGGATGGGGCATCCACAGCCTGGGCCAGTGCCTCAGCAGCCTCCGTGTAAAAGAGCAGCTCCCTCAGATCCAACTTCAATCAGCCTCCTGCAGTTGAAAGCCATCCCCCCTTGTCCTGTTGCCACGGGCCCGGCTGAACACTGTCCCCGTCTTTCCTGTGGGACCCTTCCAGTCCTGCAGAGCTGCAGGGAGGCCTCCCCAGTGTCTCCTGTTTCCAGGCTGAGCATCCCCAGCCCCACTTGGACGGCAGTCAGGTAGATCAGGGGGAGTCAAGGCTGAAGTCAAACAGCATCAGGAACTGAGAGGTGGAAGCTTTAGGCCCAGGTTTGCCTCTGTAATAACAGTGGAGGGGAAGATGGTGGGACACTGGCTCTGTTCTAACCGGTGAATATTTTCTTTTTTTTTTTTTTTCCCTTCTTTTCTGTCATGCTGATGCAGGTGTTGCTGTTTGCAAGGAAGCTTGGCACAATATCCATTGTCTTCTCCATTTGTGAAACACCGAGCAGAGTCTGGGCAGGCTGATGATGCAGAGCAAAACCTGCAAATACACCGGTGATCCTGAGCATGGAGGATGCAGCTAAACCCGGCCAAAAATAATTTCTGGAAAGTCAAGCCTGGTTTACATTTTCTTGAGTTTGGCTATTCCTGAACCGGGGGAGAGGGCATTCGGGGGAGGGGGTACCACAGGGGTTCCCCTCCCCCGTTTTTGGGGGGTCTCCCATGGTGCCCCCTCCCCAAAAAGCTCCGCGGGCCCCCTGAAGCGGCTTCTGTTCCACCGGCCGGTGCCCCCTGATCCAGGACGGCCCCCGGTGAGTCTGGGGCGCTCTGGGGGGATTTTGGGGGGATTTTGGCGGCATGTATGGGCTTTGGGGGATTTTGTTGGGAGATTAGGGGGAATTATTGGATTTTGGAGAGAATTACTGGGTTTGTGGGGTTATGGGGGTTTTGTGGGATTTGAGGGTTTTGGATTTTGGGGATTTTTTAGGGTTTTGGGGTGGTTATTTTTTGGGGGGTTTATTGAAATTTTTGGGCGGTTTTTTTTTTTTTTTAATTTTGGTGGGTTCCACTGGGATTTTGTGGGATTCTTTGGTGTTTAGGAGTTTTTAATTGGGATTTTTGGGGGATTTTGGGGGGTTTTAGTGGAATTTTGGGGGGCTTTGGAGTTGTCCCAGGGTGTGGGGAAGGGCTGAGAGGCACCAACATCTGGTTTAAACCCCTGAAAGTCCCAATAAACCCCATGAAATCGCCATTAAATTTCACAAATTCCCATTAGAATACCCTCGAATCCCAAAAAAAGCTCACAAAATCCCAATTAAACCCCACAAATCCCCCCAAAAATGTCTCCAAAACCACAACAAGCCCCACAAAATACTCACGAGACCCAAAGAAATCTTGGCAACACCCAAAAAAACCCACAAGCCCCCCCAAATCCCCACTAAAAAAACTGAAAAACCCAAATCCCCAAAGAATCCCACTAATTGCCCCAACAATTCCAATAAAATGCCTCCAAATCCCCTAAAAATCCCAATAAAACCCAGAAATAATTCCAGAGGATCCCACAAAATCCCCACAAAATCCCAGTAAAACCTTCCAAAATTCTAAAGAAAACACAAAAAATTTCAATTAACCCCCAAATACCCCCAGGAAAACAACTTCCCCCTCAAAGCACCAATAAAACCCCTCAAAACCAAACTCCCCAAAATCCCCCAACTGCCTCCAAACCCAATAATTCTCCCCAAAAACCCCAACAATTCCCTGTAAACTCCCAACACAATTCCCAAAAGCCCAAAAAAGCCCCAAATGCCCAAACCCCTCCCGAGCCCTCCCTGGTCCCTCCCGGTCCCACCCAGGCCCGTCCGGGGCCGCGGCCAAAACTGCCCGGAGTGAACGCGGAGGTCCCGGAGCCACCCCGGAGCCGATCCCGGGCTCGGCCTCGGGCTCGGCCCCTTTGGGGGATTTTGGGCCGAAGCGGGCAGGTTTAGGGTGGGCTTCAGATCCCTTGCGGGGATCCCGAGCCTTTTTGGGTGGATTTTCAGCCCCTGTGGCTGATTTGAGGCCGAATCTGGTGGGGTTTAGGGGGGATTTCAGACCCCTTTGGATGATTTTAGGCCCATGTGGGTGGGGCTGGGGCCCATTTGGGTGAGTTTAGGAAAAACGGGGCCCATATGGGTGAATCCTAATCCTGTGTGGGTGATTTTAGGTCCCTTTTTTTGTGTATTTTGGGTGCATTTAAGTAGGGTTTTTTGCTGCTTTGGGCAATTTTAGGTTGAACCAAGCCTTTTTAGGGTGATTTTAGGTCTTCTTGTGTTGGTGTCAGGGACATTTTGGTGATTTTAGATACCTTTGGATGATTTTAGGCTGGACCAGATACTTTCAGGGTGGATTTTAGTCACATTTGAAAGATTTACGGGTGATCTTAAGCCATTTCTTGAGGGCTATAAAACACTTGGGGCAGTTTTAAGCCCCTTTGGTTGGATTTTAGAGCCCTCTGGATACTTTTAATCCCATTTGGTTGGTGTCAGGCCGAACCATGTGGATGTAGGCTGCATTTGATGCCCTTTTGGGTGATTTTGGGTCAAACCGGGCTTTTTTAGGACAGCGCGTCCCCTTGGCCCCGCTCCTTTCCCCTCACGGTTCCGCCCTTTCCTCGCTCCTTTCCCCTCATGGTTCTGCCCTTTCCTCGCTCCTTTCCCCTCATGGTTCAGGATCCCGGAGCGGGGCAGGAGGAAGAGGGAGGGAGGAAGAGGCGCAGCGGCAGCAGGGAGCAGCCGGAGGAGAGGAGAGAAGGAATCGCGTGGCCCTGGCGCTGCCTGAGCTCGCAGCACCCCGGGAGCATCGCCCCCATCCCGCAGGTGCCCAGGGAGGGGGAGCTCGGCCCAAATATCCTGGGGGGTGCCTGGGTTCGGGTTCTTTGGGAGGGATGTTTGGAGCTGGCAGGGCTCCAAAGCCGAGCCGCAGCTGGCCCTCGGGGGGACATCGGGGGGTCCCCGAGAGGTGTTTTCGGGGCATCCCAGTGTGGGTGGCGGCAGAGCCCCGTCGGGGGGACACCGGTTTTGGGGAGCCCCGGGAGAGCCGTGGCTGCCCTGAGCGGGAGCCCCGAGAGAGGAGAGCCCCAGAAGCCCCAGCGGGGAACCCGAGAGGGGGGGACCCCTGGCAGTGCCGGCACCCCGGCAATGGGGGGTGCTGGGGCTGGAGGGGCGGCATGGCCGGGAAAGGGGTGCGGGGCTCCCGGGGCCGCCAGGGGCTGCTCCCAGCAGGAGCCCAGTTGCTGCCAGTCACTCCCCGTTATGATACAATTTGCCCCCAGCACTCTTCCCGTTGTTCCCAGTGCCATCCAGTGTTTTCCCAGTTCTCCCACTTGCCCCCAGAATAGTCCCAGTCACTCCCAGTAAGATCCCAGTATGAGTCCAGTATGATCCCAGTCTCTGCCAGCAGGGCCCCAGTCACTCACCCTTGTCCCCAGTTGCCCCCAGCGTGGTCCCAGTTGCCCCCAGCACATTCCCAGTGGCTCCATATGTGTCCCAGTCCTAGTGCAATGATGGGGAATACCAAACGCACTTGAGGCATCACGTACGGTTAACACCAAAGCTGTGGCTATGTTTGTGATGGGGTCATAGGTAAAGTTCACTAGGTTCCACCGGGATTGGAATTCCTTTTCAAAATCAGCGGCACTGTCCCAAACTATTTTCCGAATCTCAGTAGGAAAAGTGCCTTCTTCACCTTCTCTTATAATCGAGGCAGCAACCGACTGCATCCCTAATTGAGCCTGGATACAGCTGAGAGCTAAAGAAACGTTCTTTTGTGTGGCACCGAGTGCATCAATTACCAATTTGTGATCATTTACGCTTGCTTCCTCCCAACTTGGCAATATGTTTGATAGCAAGCGCTGATGTCTTCCCAAGGCCAAGAAGGACGACTGCAGTGGTTGTTGGAATTTGGTCAAATCTAGTGGTGGCAGCCAATGTATTCATTAATACTTCTGAATCAATGCTATTTAGAATTCCCAATCCTGTTCCCACAGCACTGGTTATGTCTCTTAGCATCCGTCTTTTAGAAGGGTTCCGCTGTCGCAACCAGGTCGTCCAACCCTGAAAATAAGTTTTTTTTTCCATCAGCAAAATCAGGGGTATTTAACCCCATCGTTTGGGAATTGGGGAGTGTTTGACACCCCAGGATCTGGGATTTGGAGGGTTTGATCCTAAAATTTGGGGTTCGGGGCTGGGGGGGGGGGGGTAGGGCTTGACATCCCAGAGTTTGGGTTTGAGGGTGTTTGACCCCCCCAGTGTTTGAACCCCCAGGATTTGGGGTCGGGGGGAGTTGACCCCAGGATCTGGGGTGTTTGACCCGCTGGGTTTGGGGTCGGGGTTGAGAGCAGAGCCATTTCCTGGAAACAGCGGCGGGACCGGGACTGGGAACAGGATCGGGATCGGGAATGGGAGTGGGATCGGGGTCGGGAATGAGATCGGGAACGGGAACAGAAATGGGAATGGGATTGGGATCGGGAACAGGATCAGGAACGGGATTGGGCTCGGGAAGGGGAGAGGCCCTGGCCCAATAATGGACCCCTCCCCCAGGGAGCGACCCTGCCCCAATCCCGAGATGGACCAATCCCCTCAATCCCAGACCCCTCCCCAATTCCCAAACCCTCCCCAATGCCAGCCCCTGACCCAGTCCCAGACCCCTCCCCAGTCGCTGAACGGACCCTCCCTCAATCCCAGCCCGCCCTGATCCGGATGGGAGCCATCCCCGGAGCCTCCCCCATTCCCGGACTGGACCCTTCAATCCCTTTTTGGGGCGGCTCCTGCCGCTTCCAGCCCATTTTTGGGGGATCCAAAGGGCTCCGGGGACCCTCCCCACTTTGGGGGTGTTGGGGTGGCCCCAGGGCCGCCCCGAGGGCCGAGGGGGGATGGAAACCCCCAAAGCCGGGGGGCTCCTGGGGGTCCCCAGTTCCCCCCGTCCCCACCCCAAAACAGCTCCTGGCCAATCAGAGCGCGCGGCGCTGCTGACAACTCAGTTGCCGGGCCGGCGATTTTCAGGCAATCAGCGCCTGCGGTAGCGCTGCTCATCGGTTGCCAGGCAGATCACAGCGCTTCTCAATGCGCTAGCCAATCAGAGACTGCGCGGGGCCATTTCTAGCCAATCAGAGCGCTTGTTCTCGATGACTCCTCAGTCGCCAGGCGGAGCCGCAGCGCCCAGCGCTCCCCGGGAGCGGAATTTGGGGAGGGGGGAGGTGACCCTGGGGATGGGGATGGGGCGTGCGGGGGCAGCTGGGGCCGGACTGGTGGCACTGGTGGTGCTGAGAGCCCCCCCGGCCGCGGGGGTCGCGGTGAGAAGGGGTTGGGGGCCCCAAATTAAACCAAAGAGGGATCGGGACCCCCCCACGGAGCAGGAGGGGCCTGGAACCCCCAAAACCAAACACGGGGGAGGGGAGCGGGGATTGGGGGAACGATGGGGAAGGCGGGGGAAAGAGGGGGATGGGACACCCAAAAAGGATCAAGACAACTTGAGGTGGCCACCTTTCTATGTGGATGGTAGCCAATGGTAGCCAATGCTTTTGCCCAGTCCATGGGATCCCAGTCTGTGCAATCCCAGTCCATGTGGTCCCAGTCCATAGAATCTCAACCCAGTTTATCCCAGTGTGTACCGTCCTGATCCCTATGGTCCCATTCCATATGGTCCCAGTCCATAGGATCTCAGTCCAGGTGATCCCAGCCCATGTTTGATCCCAGTCTGTGTGGTTCTGCACACACTGCCAGGGTCTGAAATTCCAGTCACCAGCCAGGAAAAAATGTTCCTGCCCTTGAATGTCCTTGCTGTCCTCTCAACGAGTTATAATAAAACTAAAAATCAATAAATTTGAATTTAAATAAAATAGAATAAAAATGAAATTTAAAAATTTCAACTCTTACAACCCTCCTAGGGCTCCGCTGCCGGAATCAGCAGGAGTGGTGTTGGCCTCTTCAGGGGAGTTAGAGTGAGACCCGACCAGAGCGGGGGCCCTTAAACCCCAAAAATCCAGCCTGGGGGGCAAAACATCCCCTACAGCGGCTTGGAGTGAGTCCCCCAGAAAAATGTCACTTAAAGCTGTCATGATCACCCCTGAAAAGGGGCTTGTGGGGCTGTGGCCCCACAAACACCTGAAAATGGGGAGGAAAAAAACACCCTTGGAGGGGTGAGGTCCCCCCAAACATCCCTAAAAAGAGAAAAACTCCTCTTCAGAGGGGCCTGAAGACCCTTCAGGGCCCTCGAGGAGGGACAAGATCCCCTCCTCTGCTGGGGCCTCTCCGAGCCGGGAGCTCTCCCGTTGGCGGCTGCCCTCGGGGGAGCCCCGAACGACGGCGGCTCCTGGGCTGAGCCCCCCTCAGCCGGGGCTGTGGAGGGAACTGGGGGGGCTGGGACGGGGCCTGGGGGTCCTGGGGTGACCTGGGGGAGCCTCAGTGGGTCCCACCTCCCCCTGTGCCCCCTCTCCCACCCCCTTCCCAATATTGCCCCCAAACAAAAGGTTGTGGCTGTGCCAGCGCCCCCACCGACCTCCAGCCCTGGGAACCTGGAGCAAGCGGAAACCACAACTTTGCAAATGCTACCTGTGCCTGAAGCAAATGGAAAGAGAACTGGGGTGTGAAAAATAAAGCTTGTTTATTTTCAGAAAAACAGCAAAGAAAACACAGAACACATTTACATTGTAAGAATATTTGTAACAACAACTATCTATGGAACATATATACCCAAGAACATATCTAACAAAAGTCTATGAAACGTATTTACAGAAGACAAAAAGAAGCCCTAAAACCTATAGCCTAAAGACAACAACAAACTCTACAACGTATGTACAAAAGGGTGGCATCTCTGTCCGGGATCTCCATCGGTCCTTGAGGAAAAGCAAGAGGCACGGTCACTCCAATCAGGCGGAGAGGGCTCTTCCATGTGCCCCCAGGCTGGCCCAGCAAGCGCAGCACAGGCTGGGGATGGCCACCAGAACCCAATGCACCGGGTCCCACATCCCTGAGCAGGGACCACCCAGCCCAGTCCCAGCCTGGCAGCAGGGGACCCGCTCTGCCTGTGGGGACCACATGCCTGTCCTGCTGCTGGTATTGCTCTTCATCCCAAGATCATGGCCTCTTCCTCATCTTTCTCATCAATGTCCATGTCCTCAAGGTACTCTTCCATTTCCACGTCCATCTCCTCTTCCACATCTACCTCCATCTCTTCTTCACCAGTCTCTTCTCCATCCACTTCCATCTCCTCCTCTGGATCCATCTGCATGTCCACCTCCATCTCTTCCTCTCCACTCTCTTCTCCATCCACTTCCATCTCCTCCTCTGTATCAATCTCCATGTCCACCTCCATCTCTTCCTCTCCACTCTCTTCTCCATCCACTTCCATCTCCTCCTCTGGATCCATCTGCATGTCCACCTCCATCTCTTCCTCTCCACTCTCTTCTCCATCCACTTCCATCTCCTCCTCTGTATCAATCTCCATGTCCACCTCCATCTCTTCCTCTCCAGTCTCTTCTCCATCCACTTCCATGTCCTCCTCTCTATCAGCCTGCATGTCCACCTCCATCTCGTCCTCTCTCTCGGTGACAGCCTGCAGAGGTAGCAACACCTCAGAGTGGGGTCCCTGTCCCACCCCATCCCCACAGAACTCCAGCCCAGCCGGGCAGCTGGGGGGTGTCCACCTCCATGGAATGGCACTGTACCTTCCTCAGGACAAATGTGAGCATCCTGCAGGGACGGATGACAAAATCCAGGCAACAGAGAGCTTTCAGGACTGATGGGAGTATCAGGGCGCAGGTGACGAGAAGAGTGACAGGGAGCATGGTGAAGGGTGAGCTGGCACGAGGGCTGGCACAGGGTGGGCTGACACAAGGGCCAGTGGTTGTGTTGTGCTCTTTGCTGGACGCTGGAAGTTCCTGCTGGAACATCACATCTGTGACATCACAGTGGATCTAAAGAGCATCTTGTTCCGAGCTGAGCAATCTTCCCCAGCCCATGCTGCTCACAGCCCTGTTGCCAAGGATGGGGCATCCACAGCCTGGGCCAGTGCCTCAGCAGCCTCCGTGTAAAAGAGCAGCTCCCTCAGATCCAACTTCAATCAGCCTCCTGCAGTTGAAAGCCATCCCCCCTTGTCCTGTTGCCACGGGCCCGGCTGAACACTGTCCCCGTCTTTCCTGTGGGACCCTTCCAGTCCTGCAGAGCTGCAGGGAGGCCTCCCCAGTGTCTCCTGTTTCCAGGCTGAGCATCCCCAGCCCCACTTGGACGGCAGTCAGGTAGATCAGGGGGAGTCAAGGCTGAAGTCAAACAGCATCAGGAACTGAGAGGTGGAAGCTTTAGGCCCAGGTTTGCCTCTGTAATAACAGTGGAGGGGAAGATGGTGGGACACTGGCTCTGTTCTAACCGGTGAATATTTTCTTTTTTTTTTTTTTTCCCTTCTTTTCTGTCATGCTGATGCAGGTGTTGCTGTTTGCAAGGAAGCTTGGCACATTATCCATTGTCTTCTCCATTTGTGAAACACCGAGCAGAGTCTGGGCAGGCTGATGATGCAGAGCAAAACCTGCAAATACACCGGTGATCCTGAGCCTGGAGGGTGCAGCTAAACCCGGCCAAAAATAATTTCTGGAAAGTCAAGCCTGGTTTACATTTTCTTGAGTTTGGCTATTCCTGAACCGGGGGAGAGGGCATTCGGGGGAGGGGGTACCACAGGGGTTCCCCTCCCCCGTTTTCGGGGGGTCTCCCATGGTGCCCCCTCCCCAAAAAGCTCCGCGGGCCCCCTGAAGCGGCTTCTGTTCCACCGGCCGGTGCCCCCTGATCCAGGACTGCCCCCGGTGAGTCTGGGGCGCTCTGGGGGGATTTTGGGGGGATTTTGGCGGCATGTATGGGCTTTGGGGGATTTTGTTGGGAGATTAGGGGGAATTATTGGATTTTGGAGAGAATTACTGGGTTTGTGGGGTTATGGGGGTTTTGTGGGATTTGAGGATTTTGGATTTTGGGGATTTTTTAGGGTTTTGGGGTGGTTATTTTTTGGGGGGTTTATTGAAATTTTTGGGAGGTTTTTTTTTTTAAATTTTGGTGGGTTCCACTGGGATTTTGTGGGATTCTTTGGTGTTTAGGAGTTTTTAATTGGGATTTTTGGGGGATTTTGGGGGGTTTCAGTGGAATTTTGGGGGGCTTTGGAGTTGTCCCAGGGTGTGGGGAAGGGCTGAGAGGCACCAAAGTCTCCTTTAAACCCCTGAAAGTCCCAATAAACCCGATGAAATCGCCATTAAATTTCACAAATTCCCATTAGAATACCCTCGAATCCCAAAAAAAGCTCACAAAATCCCAATTAAACCCCACAAATCCCCCCAAAAATGTCTCCAAAACCACAACAAGCCCCACAAAATCCTCACGAGACCCAAAGAAATCTTGGCAACACCCAAAAAAACCCACAAGCCCCCCCAAATCCCCACTAAAATAACTGAAAAACCCAAATCCCCAAAGAATCCCACTAAATGCCCCAACAATTCCAATAAAATGCCTCCAAATCCCCTAAAAATCCCAATAAAACCCAGAAATAATTCCAGAGGATCCCACAAAATCCCCACAAAATCCCAGTAAAACCTTCCAAAATTCTAAAGAAAACACAAAAAATTTCAATTAACCCCCAAATACCCCCAGGAAAACAACTTCCCCCTCAAAGCACCAATAAAACCCCTCAAAACCAAACTCCCCAAAATCCCCCAACTGCCTCCAAACCCAATAATTCTCCCCAAAAACCCCAACAATTCCCTGTAAACTCCCAACACAATTCCCAAAAGCCCAAAAAAGCCCCAAATGCCCAAACCCCTCCCGAGCCCTCCCTGGTCCCTCCCGGTCCTGCCCAGGCCCGTCCGGGGCCGCGGCCAAAACTGCCCGGAGTGAACGCGGAGGTCCCGGAGCCACCCCGGAGCCGATCCCGGGCTCGGCCTCGGGCTCGGCCCCTTTGGGGGATTTTGGGCCGAAGCGGGCAGGTTTAGGGTGGGCTTCAGATCCCTTGCGGGGATCCCGAGCCTTTTTGGGTGGATTTTCAGCCCCTGTGGCTGATTTGAGGCCGAATCTGGTGGGGTTTAGGGGGGATTTCAGACCCCTTTGGATGATTTTAGGCCCATGTGGGTGGGGCTGGGGCCCATTTGGGTGAGTTTAGGAAAAACGGGGCCCATATGGGTGAATCCTAATCCTGTGTGGGTGATTTTAGGTCCCTTTTTTTGTGTATTTTGGGTGCATTTAAGTAGGGTTTTTTGCTGCTTTGGGCAATTTTAGGTTGAACCAAGCCTTTTTAGGGTGATTTTAGGTCTTCTTGTGTTGGTGTCAGGGACATTTTGGTGATTTTAGATACCTTTGGATGATTTTAGGCTGGACCAGATACTTTCAGGGTGGATTTTAGTCACATTTGAAAGATTTACGGGTGATCTTAAGCCATTTCTTGAGGGCTATAAAACACTTGGGGCAGTTTTAAGCCCCTTTGGTTGGATTTTAGAGCCCTCTGGATACTTTTAATCCCATTTGGTTGGTGTCAGGCCGAACCATGTGGATGTAGGCTGCATTTGATGCCCTTTTGGGTGATTTTGGGTCAAACCGGGCTTTTTTAGGACAGCGCGTCCCCTTGGCCCCGCTCCTTTCCCCTCACGGTTCCGCCCTTTCCTCGCTCCTTTCCCCTCACGGTTCTGCCCTTTCCTCGCTCCTTTCCCCTCATGGTTCAGGATCCCGGAGCGGGGCAGGAGGAGGAGGGAGGGAGGAAGAGGCGCAGCGGCAGCAGGGAGCAGCCGGAGGAGAGGAGAGAAGGAATCGCGTGGCCCTGGCGCTGCCTGAGCTCGCAGCACCCCGGGAGCATCGCCCCCATCCCGCAGGTGCCCAGGGAGGGGGAGCTCGGCCCAAATATCCTGGGGGGGGCCTGGGTTCGGGTTCTTTGGGAGGGATGTTTGGAGCTGGCAGGGCTCCAAAGCCGAGCCGCAGCTGGTCCTCGGGGGGACATCGGGGGGTCCCCGAGAGGTGTTTTCGGGGGATCCCAGTGTGGGTGGCGGCAGAGCCCCGTCGGGGGGACGCCGGTTTTGGGGAGCCCCGGGAGAGCCGCGGCTGCCCTGAGCGGGAGCCCCGAGAGAGGAGAGCCCCAGAAGCCCCAGCGGGGAACCCGAGAGGGGGGGACCCCTGGCAGTGCCGGCACCCCGGCAATGGGGGGTGCTGGGGCTGGAGGGGCGGCATGGCCGGGAAAGGGGTGCGGGGCTCCCGGGGCCGCCAGGGGCTGCTCCCAGCAGGAGCCCAGTTGCTGCCAGTCACTCCCCATTATGATACAATTTGCCCCCAGCACTGTTCCCGTTGTTCCCACTTTCATCCCGTGTGTTCCCAGTTCTCCCACTTGCCCCCAGAATAGTCCCAGTCACTCCCAGTAAGATCCCAGTATGAGTCCAGTATGATCCCAGTCTCTGCCAGCAGGGCCCCAGTCACTCACCCTTGTCCCCAGTTGCCCCCAGCGTGGTCCCAGTTGCCCCCAGCACATTCCCAGTGGCTCCATATGTGTCCCAGTCCTAGTGCAATGATGGGGAATACCAAACGCACTTGAGGCATCACGTACGGTTAACACCAAAGCTGTGGCTATGTTTGTGATGGGGTCATAGGTAAAGTTCACTAGGTTCCACCGGGATTGGAATTCCTTTTCAAAATCAGCGGCACTGTCCCAAACTATTTTCCGAATCTCAGTAGGAAAAGTGCCTTCTTCACCTTCTCTTATAATCGAGGCAGCAACCGACTGCATCCCTAATTGAGCCTGGATACAGCTGAGAGCTAAAGAAACGTTCTTTTGTGTGGCACCGAGTGCATCAATTACCAATTTGTGATCATTTACGCTTGCTTCCTCCCAACTCGGTAATATGTTTGATAGCAAGCGCTGATGTCTTCCCAAGGCCAAGAAGGACGACTGCAGTGGTTGTTGGAATTTGGTCAAATCTAGTGGTGGCAGCCAATGTATTCATTAATACTTCTGAATCAATGCTATTTAGAATTCCCAATCCTGTTCCCACAGCACTGGTTATGTCTCTTAGCATCCGTCTTTTAGAAGGGTTCCGCTGTCGCAACCAGGTCGTCCAACCCTGAAAATAAGTTTTTTTTTCCATCAGCAAAATCAGGGTATTTAACCCCATCGTTTGGGAATTGGGGAGTGTTTGACACCCCAGGATCTGGGATTTGGAGGGTTTGATCCTAAAATTTGGGGTTCGGGGCTGGGGGGGGGGGGTAGGGCTTGACATCCCAGAGTTTGGGTTTGAGGGTGTTTGACCCCCCCAGTGTTTGAACCCCCAGGATTTGGGGTCGGGGGGAGTTGACCCCAGGATCTGGGGTGTTTGACCCGCTGGGTTTGGGGTCGGGGTTGAGAGCAGAGCCATTTCCTGGAAACAGCGGCGGGACCGGGACTGGGAACAGGATCGGGATCGGGAATGGGAGTGGGATCGGGGTCGGGAATGAGATCGGGAACGGGAACAGAAATGGGAATGGGATTGGGATCGGGAACAGGATCAGGAACGGGATTGGGCTCGGGAAGGGGAGAGGCCCTGGCCCAATAATGGACCCCTCCCCCAGGGAGCGACCCTGCCCCAATCCCGAGATGGACCAATCCCCTCAATCCCAGACCCCTCCCCAATTCCCAAACCCTCCCCAATGCCAGCCCCTGACCCAGTCCCAGACCCCTCCCCAGTCGCTGAACGGACCCTCCCTCAATCCCAGCCCGCCCTGATCCGGATGGGAGCCATCCCCGGAGCCTCCCCCATTCCCGGACCGGACCCTTCAATCCCTTTTTGGGGCGGCTCCTGCCGCTTCCAGCCCATTTTTGGGGATCCAAAGGGCTCCGGGGACCCTCCCCACTTTGGGGGTGTTGGGGTGCCCCAGGGCCGCCCCGAGGGCCGAGGGGGGATGGAAACCCCCAAAGCCGGGGGGCTCCTGGGGGTCCCCAGTTCCCCCCGTCCCCACCCCAAAACAGCTCCTGGCCAATCAGAGCGCGCGGCGCTGCTGACAACTCAGTTGCCGGGCCGGCGATTTTCAGGCAATCAGCGCCTGCGGTAGCGCTGCTCATCGGTTGCCAGGCAGATCACAGCGCTTCTCAATGCGCTAGCCAATCAGAGACTGCGCGGGGCCATTTCTAGCCAATCAGAGCGCTTGTTCTCGATGACTCCTCAGTCGCCAGGCGGACCCGCAGCGCCCAGCGCTCCCCGGGAGCGGAATTTGGGGAGGGGGGAGGTGACCCTGGGGATGGGGATGGGGCGTGCGGGGGCAGCTGGGGCCGGACTGGTGGCACTGGTGGTGCTGAGAGCCCCCCCGGCCGCGGGGGTCGCGGTGAGAAGGGGTTGGGGGCCCCAAATTAAACCAAAGAGGGATCGGGACCCCCCCACGGAGCAGGAGGGGCCTGGAACCCCCAAAACCAAACACGGGGGAGGGGAGCGGGGATTGGGGGAACGATGGGGAAGGCGGGGGAAAGAGGGGGATGGGACACCCAAAAAGGATCAAGACAACTTGAGGTGGCCACCTTTCTATGTGGATGGTAGCCAATGGTAGCCAATGCTTTTGCCCAGTCCATGGGATCCCAGTCTGTGCAATCCCAGTCCATGTGGTCCCAGTCCATAGAATCTCAACCCAGTTTATCCCAGTGTGTACCGTCCTGATCCCTATGGTCCCATTCCATATGGTCCCAGTCCATAGGATCTCAGTCCAGGTGATCCCAGCCCATGTTTGATCCCAGTCTGTGTGGTTCTGCACACACTGCCAGGGTCTGAAATTCCAGTCACCAGCCAGGAAAAAATGTTCCTGCCCTTGAATGTCCTTGCTGTCCTCTCAACGAGTTAGAATAAAACTAAAAATCAATAAATTTGAATTTAAATAAAATAGAATAAAAATGAAATTTAAAAATTTCAACTCTTACAACCCTCCTAGGGCTCCGCTGCCGGAATCAGCAGGAGTGGTGTTGGCCTCTTCAGGGGAGTTAGAGTGGGACCCGACCAGAGCGGGGGCCCTTAAACCCCAAAAATCCACCCTGGGGGGCAAAACATCCCCTACAGCGGCTTGGAGTGAGTCCCCCAGAAAAATGTCACTTAAAGCTGTCATGATCACCCCTGAAAAGGGGCTTGTGGGCTGTGGCCCCACAAACACCTGAAAATGGGGAGGAAAAAACACCCTTGGAGGGGTGAGGTCCCCCCAAACATCCCTAAAAAGAGAAAAACTCCTCTTCAGAGGGGCCTGAAGACCCTTCAGGGCCCTCGAGGAGGGACAAGATCCCCTCCTCTGCTGGGGCCTCTCCGAGCCGGGAGCTCTCCCGTTGGCGGCTGCCCTCGGGGGAGCCCCGAACGACGGCGGCTCCTGGGCTGAGCCCCCCTCAGCCGGGGCTGTGGAGGGAACTGGGGGGGCTAGGACGGGGCCTGGGGGTCCTGGGGTGACCTGGGGGAGCCTCAGTGGGTCCCACCTCCCCCTGTGCCCCCTCTCCCACCCCCTTCCCAATATTGCCCCCAAACAAAAGGTTGTGGCTGTGCCAGCGCCCCCACCGACCTCCAGCCCTGGGAACCTGGAGCAAGCGGAAACCACAACTTTGCAAATGCTACCTGTGCCTGAAGCAAATGGAAAGAGAACTGGGGTGTGAAAAATAAAGCTTGTTTATTTTCAGAAAAACAGCAAAGAAAACACAGAACACATTTACATTGTAAGAATATTTGTAACAACAACTATCTATGGAACATATATACCCAAGAACATATCTAACAAAAGTCTATGAAACGTATTTACAGAAGACAAAAAGAAGCCCTAAAACCTATAGCCTAAAGACAACAACAAACTCTACAAGGTATGTACAAAAGGGTGGCATCTCTGTCCGGGATCTCCATCGGTCCTTGAGGAAAAGCAAGAGGCACGGTCACTCCAATCAGGCGGAGAGGGCTCTTCCATGTGCCCCCAGGCTGGCCCAGCAAGCGCAGCACAGGCTGGGGATGGCCACCAGAACCCAATGCACCGGGTCCCACATCCCTGAGCAGGGACCACCCAGCCCAGTCCCAGCCTGGCAGCAGGGGACCCGCTCTGCCTGTGGGGACCACATGCCTGTCCTGCTGCTGGTATTGCTCTTCATCCCAAGATCATGGCCTCTTCCTCATCTTTCTCATCAATGTCCATGTCCTCAAGGTACTCTTCCATTTCCACGTCCATCTCCTCTTCCACATCTACCTCCATCTCTTCTTCACCAGTCTCTTCTCCATCCACTTCCATCTCCTCCTCTGGATCCATCTGCATGTCCACCTCCATCTCTTCCTCTCCAGTCTCTTCTCCATCCACTTCCATCTCCTCCTCTGTATCAATCTCCATGTCCACCTCCATCTCTTCCTCTCCACTCTCTTCTCCATCCACTTCCATCTCCTCCTCTGTATCCATCTGCATGTCCACCTCCATCTCTTCCTCTCCACTCTCTTCTCCATCCACTTCCATCTCCTCCTCTGTATCAATCTCCATGTCCACCTCCATCGCATTGTCTCCACTCTCTTCTCCATCCACTTCCATGTCCTCCTCTCTATCAGCCTGCATGTCCACCTCCATCTCGTCCTCTCTCTCGGTGACAGCCTGCAGAGGTAGCAACACCTCAGAGTGGGGTCCCTGTCCCACCCCATCCCCACAGAACTCCAGCCCAGCCGGGCAGCTGGGGGGTGTCCACCTCCATGGAATGGCACTGTACCTTCCTCAGGACAAATGTGAGCATCCTGCAGGGACGGATGACAAAATCCAGGCAACAGAGAGCTTTCAGGACTGATGGGAGTATCAGGGCGCAGGTGACGAGAAGAGTGACAGGGAACATGGTGAAGGGTGAGCTGGCACGAGGGCTGGCACAGGGTGGGCTGACACAAGGGCCAGTGGTTGTGTTGTGCTCTTTGCTGGACGCTGGAAGTTCCTGCTGGAACATCACATCTGTGACATCACAGTGGATCTAAAGAGCATCTTGTTCCGAGCTGAGCAATCTTCCCCAGCCCATGCTGCTCACAGCCCTGTTGCCAAGGATGGGGCATCCACAGCCTGGGCCAGTGCCTCAGCAGCCTCCGTGTAAAAGAGCAGCTCCCTCAGATCCAACTTCAATCAGCCTCCTGCAGTTGAAAGCCATCCCCCCTTGTCCTGTTGCCACGGGCCCGGCTGAACACTGTCCCCGTCTTTCCTGTGGGACCCTTCCAGTCCTGCAGAGCTGCAGGGAGGCCTCCCCAGTGTCTCCTCTTTCCAGGCTGAGCATCCCCAGCCCCACTTGGACGGCAGTCAGGTAGATCAGGGGGAGTCAAGGCTGAAGTCAAACAGCATCAGGAACTGAGAGGTGGAAGCTTTAGGCCCAGGTTTGCCTCTATAATAACAGTGGAGGGGAAGATGGTGGGACACTGGCTCTGTTCTAACCGCTGATTATTTTCTTTTTTTTTTTTTTCCCTTCTTTTCTGTCATGCTGATGCAGGTGTTGCTGTTTGCAAGGAAGCTTGGCACAATATCCATTGTCTTCTTCATTTGTGAAACACCGAGCAGAGTCTGGGCAGGCTGATGATGCAGAGCAAAACCTGCAAATACACCGGTGATCCTGAGCCTGGAGGGTGCAGCTAAACCCGGCCAAAAATAATTTCTGGAAAGTCAAGCCTGGTTTACATTTTCTTGAATTTGGCTATTCCTGAACTGGGGGAGAGGGCTTTCTGGGGAGGGGGTGCCACAGGGGTTCCCCCCCCCCATTTTTGGGGGGTTTCCCATGGTGCCCCCTCCCCAAAAAGCACCGCGGGCCCCCTGAGGTGGCTCCTGTTCCACCAGCCGGTGCCCCCTGATCCAGGACTGCCCCCGGTGAGTCTGGGGCGCTCTGGGGGGATTTTGGGGAGATTTTGGCGGCATGTATGGGCTTTGGGGGATTTTGTTGGGAGATTAGGGGGAATTATTGGATTTTGGAGAGAATTACTGGGTTTGTGGGGTTATGGGGGTTTTGTGGGTTTTGAGGATTTTGGATTTTAGGGATTGTTTAGGGTTTTGGGGTGGTTATTTTTTGGGGGGTTTATTGAAATTTTTGGGCGTTTTTTTGTTTTTGTTTTTTTTGTTTTTTTTTTTTTTTTTTAAATTTTGGTGGGTTCCATTGGGATTTTGTGGGATTCTTTGGTGTATAGGAGTTTTTAATTGGGATTTTTGGGGGATTTTGGGGGGTTTCAGTGGAATTTTGGGGGGCTTTGGAGTTGTCCCAGGGTGTGGGGAAGGGCTGAGAGGCACCAAAGTCTCCTTTAAACCCCTGAAAGTCCCAATAAACCCCATGAAATCGCAATTAAATTTCACAAATTCCCATTAGAACACCCTCGAATCCCAATAAAAGCCCACAAAATCCCAATTAAACCCCACAAATCCTCCCAAAAATGTCTCCAAAACCACAACAAGCCCCACAAAATACTCACGAGTCCAAAGAAATCTTGACAACAACCTAGAAAAAACCTACAAAACCCCCCCTAATCCCCACTAAAATTCCTAACAAACCCAAATCCCCAAAGAATCCCACTAAATGCCCCAACAATTCCAATAAATTGCCTCCAAATCCCCTAAAAATCCCAATAAAACCCAGAAATAATTCCAGAGGATCCCACAAAATCCCCACAAAATCCCAGTAAAACCTTCCAAAATTCTAAAGAAAACACAAAAAATTTCAATTAACCCCCAAATACCCCCAGGAAAACAACTTCCCCCTCAAAGCACCAATAAAACCCCTCAAAACCAAACTCCCCAAAATCCCCCAACTGCCTCCAAACCCAATAATTCTCCCCAAAAACCCCAACAATTCCCCATAAACTCCCAACACAATTCCCCAAAGCCCAAAAAAGCCCCAAATGCCCAAACCCCTCCCGAGCCCTCCCTGGGCCCTCCCGGTCCCGCCCAGGCCCGTCCGGGGCCGCGGCCAAAACTGCCCGGAGCGAACGCGGAGGTCCCGGAGCGACCCCGGAGCCGATCCCGGGCTCGACCTCGGGCTCGGCCCCTTTGGGGGATTTTGGGCCGAACCGGGCAGGTTTAGGGTGGGCTTCAGATCCCTTGCGGGGATCCCGAGCCTTTTTGGGTGGATTTTCAGCCCCTGTGGCTGATTTGAGGCCGAATCTGGTGGGGTTTAGGGGGGATTTCAGACCCCTTTGGATGATTTTAGGCCCATGTGGGTGGGGCTGGGGCCCATTTGAGTGAGTTTAGGAAAAACTGGGCCCATATGGGTGAATCCTAATCCTGTGGGGGTGATTTTAGGTCCCTTTTTTGTGTATTTTGGGTGCATTTAAGTAGGGTTTTTTGCTGCTTTGGGCAATTTTAGGTTGAACCAAGCCTTTTTAGGGTGATTTTAGGTCTTCTTGTGTTGGTGTCAGGGACATTTTGGTGATTTTAGATACCTTTGGATGATTTTAGGCTGGACCAGATACTTTCAGGGTGGATTTTAGTCACATTTGAAAGATTTACGGGTGATCTTAAGCCATTTCTTGAGGGCTATAAAACACTTGGGGCAGTTTTAAGCCCCTTTGGTTGGATTTTAGAGCCCTCTGGATACTTTTAATCCCATTTGGTTGGTGTCAGGCCGAACCATGTGGATGTAGGCTGCATTTGATGCCCTTTTGGGTGATTTTGGGTCAAACCGGGCTTTTTTAGGACAGCGCGTCCCCCTGGCCCCGCTCCTTTCCCCTCACGGTTCCGCCCTTTCCTCGCTCCTTTCCCCTCATGGTTCTGCCCTTTCCTCGCTCCTTTCCCCTCATGGTTCAGGATCCCGGAGCGGGGGAGGAGGAGGAGGGAGGGAGGAAGAGGCACAGCGGCAGCAGGGAGCAGCCGGAGGAGAGGAGAGAAGGAATCGCGTGGCCCTGGCGCTGCCTGAGCTCGCAGCACCCCGGGAGCATCGCCCCCATCCCGCAGGTGCCCAGGGAGGGGGAGCTCGGCCCAAATATCCTGGGGGGTGCCTGGGTTCGGGTTCTTTGGGAGGGATGTTTGGAGCTGGCAGGGCTCCAAAGCCGAGCCGCAGCTGGCCCTCGGGGGGACATCGGGGGGTCCCCGAGAGGTGTTTTCGGGGCATCCCAGTGTGGGTGGCGGCAGAGCCCCGTCGGGGGGACACCGGTTTTGGGGAGCCCCGGGAGAGCCGTGGCTGCCCTGAGCGGGAGCCCCGAGAGAGGAGAGCCCCAGAAGCCCCAGCGGGGAACCCGAGAGGGGGGGACCCCTGGCAGTGCCGGCACCCCGGCAATGGGGGGTGCTGGGGCTGGAGGGGCGGCATGGCCGGGAAAGGGGTGCGGGGCTCCCGGGGCCGCCAGGGGCTGCTCCCAGCAGGAGCCCAGTTGCTGCCAGTCACTCCCCGTTATGGTACAATTTGCCCCCAGCACTCTTCCCGTTGTTCCCAGTGCCATCCAGTGTTTTCCCAGTTCTCCCACTTGCCCCCAGAATAGTCCCAGTCACTCCCAGTAAGATCCCAGTATGAGTCCAGTATGATCCCAGTCTCTGCCAGCAGGGCCCCAGTCACTCACCCTTGTCCCCAGTTGCCCCCAGCGTGGTCCCAGTTGCCCCCAGCACATTCCCAGTGGCTCCATATGTGTCCCAGTCCTAGTGCAATGATGGGGAATACCAAACGCACTTGAGGCATCACGTACGGTTAACACCAAAGCTGTGGCTATGTTTGTGATGGGGTCATAGGTAAAGTTCACTAGGTTCCACCGGGATTGGAATTCCTTTTCAAAATCAGCGGCACTGTCCCAAACTATTTTCCGAATCTCAGTAGGAAAAGTGCCTTCTTCACCTTCTCTTATAATCGAGGCAGCAACCGACTGCATCCCTAATTGAGCCTGGATACAGCTGAGAGCTAAAGAAACGTTCTTTTGTGTGGCACCGAGTGCATCAATTACCAATTTGTGATCATTTACGCTTGCTTCCTCCCAACTCGGTAATATGTTTGATAGCAAGCGCTGATGTCTTCCCAAGGCCAAGAAGGACGACTGCAGTGGTTGTTGGAATTTGGTCAAATCTAGTGGTGGCAGCCAATGTGTTCATTAATACTTCTGAATCAATGCTATTTAGAATTCCCAATCCTGTTCCCACAGCACCGGTTATGTCTCTTAGCATCCGTCTTTTAGAAGGGTTCCGCTGTCGCAACCAGGTCGTCCAACCCTGAAAATAAGTTTTTTTTTCCATCAGCAAAATCAGGGGTATTTAACCCCATCGTTTGGGAATTGGGGAGTGTTTGACACCCCAGGATCTGGGATTTGGAGGGTTTGATCCTAAAATTTGGGGTTCGGGGCTGGGGGGGGGGGGGGGTAGGGCTTGACATCCCAGAGTTTGGGTTTGAGGGTGTTTGACCCCCCCAGTGTTTGAACCCCCAGGATTTGGGGTCGGGGGGAGTTGACCCCAGGATCTGGGGTGTTTGACCCGCTGGGTTTGGGGTCGGGGTTGAGAGCAGAGCCATTTCCTGGAAACAGCGGCGGGACCGGGACTGGGAACAGGATCGGGATCGGGAATGGGAGTGGGATCGGGGTCGGGAATGAGATCGGGAACGGGAACAGAAATGGGAATGGGATTGGGATCGGGAACAGGATCAGGAACGGGATTGGGCTCGGGAAGGGGAGAGGCCCTGGCCCAATAATGGACCCCTCCCCCAGGGAGCGACCCTGCCCCAATCCCGAGATGGACCAATCCCCTCAATCCCAGACCCCTCCCCAATTCCCAAACCCTCCCCAATGCCAGCCCCTGACCCAGTCCCAGACCCCTCCCCAGTCGCTGAACGGACCCTCCCTCAATCCCAGCCCGCCCTGATCCGGATGGGAGCCATCCCCGGAGCCTCCCCCATTCCCGGACCGGACCCTTCAATCCCTTTTTGGGGCGGCTCCTGCCGCTTCCAGCCCATTTTTGGGGGATCCAAAGGGCTCCGGGGACCCTCCCCACTTTGGGGGTGTTGGGGTGGCCCCAGGGCCGCCCCGAGGGCCGAGGGGGGATGGAAACCCCCAAAGCCGGGGGGCTCCTGGGGGTCCCCAGTTCCCCCCGTCCCCACCCCAAAACAGCTCCTGGCCAATCAGAGCGCGCGGCGCTGCTGACAACTCAGTTGCCGGGCCGGCGATTTTCAGGCAATCAGCGCCTGCGATAGCGCTGCTCATCGGTTGCCAGGCAGATCACAGCGCTTCTCAATGCGCTAGCCAATCAGAGACTGCGCGGGGCCATTTCTAGCCAATCAGAGCGCTTGTTCTCGATGACTCCTCAGTCGCCAGGCGGAGCCGCAGCGCCCAGCGCTCCCCGGGAGCGGAATTTGGGGAGGGGGGAGGTGACCCTGGGGATGGGGATGGGGCGTGCGGGGGCAGCTGGGGCCGGACTGGTGGCACTGGTGGTGCTGAGAGCCCCCCCGGCCGCGGGGGTCGCGGTGAGAAGGGGTTGGGGGCCCCAAATTAAACCAAAGAGGGATCGGGACCCCCCCACGGAGCAGGAGGGGCCTGGAACCCCCAAAACCAAACACGGGGGAGGGGAGCGGGGATTGGGGGAACGATGGGGAAGGCGGGGGAAAGAGGGGGATGGGACACCCAAAAAGGATCAAGACAACTTGAGGTGGCCACCTTTCTATGTGGATGGTAGCCAATGGTAGCCAATGCTTTTTCCCAGTCCATGGGATCCCAGTCTGTGCAATCCCAGTCGATGTGGTCCCAGTCCATAGAATCTCAACCCAGTTTATCCCAGTGTGTACCGTCCTGATCCCTATGGTCCCATTCCATATGGTCCCAGTCCATAGGATCTCAGTCCAGGTGATCCCAGCCCATGTTTGATCCCAGTCTGTGTGGTGCTGCACACACTGCCAGGGTCTGAAATTCCAGTCACCAGCCAGGAAAAAATGTTCCTGCCCTTGAATGTCCTTGCTGTCCTCTCAACGAGTTATAATAAAACTAAAAATCAATAAATTTGAATTTAAATAAAATAGAATAAAAATGAAATTTAAAAATTTCAACTCTTACAACCCTCCTAGGGCTCCGCTGCCGGAATCAGCAGGAGTGGTGTTGGCCTCTTCAGGGGAGTTAGAGTGGGACCCGACCAGAGCGGGGGCCCTTAAACCCCAAAAATCCAGCCTGGGGGGCAAAACATCCCCTACAGCGGCTTGGAGTGAGTCCCCCAGAAAAATGTCACTTAAAGCTGTCATGATCACCCCTGAAAAGGGGCTTGTGAGGCTGTGGCCCCACAAACACCTGAAAATGGGGAGGAAAAAACACCCTTGGAGGGGTGAGGTCCCCCCAAACATCCCTAAAAAGAGAAAAACTCCTCTTCAGAGGGGCCTGAAGACCCTTCAGGGCACTCGAGGAGGGACAAGATCCCCTCCTCTGCTGGGGCCTCTCCGAGCCGGGAGCTGTCCCGTTGGCGGCTGCCCTCGGGGGAGCCCCGAACGACGGCGGCTCCTGGGCTGAGCCCCCCTCAGCCGGGGCTGTGGAGGGAACTGGGGGGGCTGGGACGGGGCCTGGGGGTCCTGGGGTGACCTGGGGGAGCCTCAGTGGGTCCCACCTCCCCCTGTGCCCCCTCTCCCACCCCCTTCCCAATATTGCCCCCAAACAAAAGGTTGTGGCTGTGCCCCCACTGACCTCCAGCCCTGGGAACCTGGAGCAAGCGGAAACCACAACTTTGCAAATGCTACCTGTGCCTGAAGCAAATGGAAAGAGAACTGGGGTGTGAAAAATAAAGCTTGTTTATTTTCAGAAAAACAGCAAAGAAAACACAGAACACATTTACATTGTAAGAATATTTGTAACAACAACTATCTATGGAACGTATATACCTAAGAACATATCTAACAAAAGTCTATGAAACGTATTTACAGAAGACAAAAAGAAGCCCTAAAACCTATAGCCTAAAGACAACAACAAACTCTACAAGGTATGTACAAAAGGGTGGCATCTCTGTCCGGGATCTCCATCGGTCCTTGAGGAAAAGCAAGAGGCACGGTCACTCCAATCAGGCAGAGAGGGCTCTTCCATGTGCCCCCAGGCTGGCCCAGCAAGCGCAGCACAGGCTGGGGATGGCCACCAGAACCCAATGCACCGGGTCCCACATCCCTGAGCAGGGACCACCCAGCCCAGTCCCAGCCTGGCAGCAGGGGACCCGCTCTGCCTGTGGGGACCACATGCCTGTCCTGCTGCTGGTATTGCTCTTCATCCCAAGATCATGGCCTCTTCCTCATCTTTCTCATCAATGTCCATGTCCTCAAGGTACTCTTCCATTTCCACGTCCATCTCCTCTTCCACATCTACCTCCATCTCTTCTTCACCAGTCTCTTCTCCATCCACTTCCATCTCCTCCTCTGTATCCATCCGCATGTCCACCTCCATCTCTTCCTCTCCACTCTCTTCTCCATCCACTTCCATCTCCTCCTCTGTATCAATCTCCATGTCCACCTCCATCTCTTCCTCTCCAGTCTCTTCTCCATCCACTTCCATCTCCTCCTCTGTATCCATCTGCATGTCCACCTCCATCTCTTCCTCTCCACTCTCTTCTCCATCCACTTCCATCTCCTCCTCTGTATCAATCTCCATGTCCACCTCCATCGCATTGTCTCCACTCTCTTCTCCATCCACTTCCATGTCCTCCTCTCTATCAGCCTGCATGTCCACCTCCATCTCGTCCTCTCTCTCGGTGACAGCCTGCAGAGGTAGCAACACCTCAGAGTGGGGTCCCTGTCCCACCCCATCCCCACAGAACTCCAGCCCAGCCGGGCAGCTGGGGGGTGTCCACCTCCATGGAATGGCACTGTACCTTCCTCAGGACAAATGTGAGCATCCTGCAGGGACGGATGACAAAATCCAGGCAACAGAGAGCTTTCAGGACTGATGGGAGTATCAGGGCGCAGGTGACGAGAAGAGTGACAGGGAACATGGTGAAGGGTGAGCTGGCACGAGGGCTGGCACAGGGTGGGCTGACACAAGGGCCAGTGGTTGTGTTGTGCTCTTTGCTGGACGCTGGAAGTTCCTGCTGGAACATCACATCTGTGACATCACAGTGGATCTAAAGAGCATCTTGTTCCGAGCTGAGCAATCTTCCCCAGCCCATGCTGCTCACAGCCCTGTTGCCAAGGATGGGGCATCCACAGCCTGGGCCAGTGCCTCAGCAGCCTCCGTGTAAAAGAGCAGCTCCCTCAGATCCAACTTCAATCAGCCTCCTGCAGTTGAAAGCCATCCCCCCTTGTCCTGTTGCCACGGGCCCGGCTGAACACTGTCCCCGTCTTTCCTGTGGGACCCTTCCAGTCCTGCAGAGCTGCAGGGAGGCCTCCCCAGTGTCTCCTCTTTCCAGGCTGAGCATCCCCAGCCCCACTTGGACGGCAGTCAGGTAGATCAGGGGGAGTCAAGGCTGAAGTCAAACAGCATCAGGAACTGAGAGGTGGAAGCTTTAGGCCCAGGTTTGCCTCTATAATAACAGTGGAGGGGAAGATGGTGGGACACTGGCTCTGTTCTAACCGCTGATTATTTTCTTTTTTTTTTTTTTCCCTTCTTTTCTGTCATGCTGATGCAGGTGTTGCTGTTTGCAAGGAAGCTTGGCACAATATCCATTGTCTTCTTCATTTGTGAAACACCGAGCAGAGTCTGGGCAGGCTGATGATGCAGAGCAAAACCTGCAAATACACCGGTGATCCTGAGCCTGGAGGGTGCAGCTAAACCCGGCCAAAAATAATTTCTGGAAAGTCAAGCCTGGTTTACATTTTCTTGAATTTGGCTATTCCTGAACTGGGGGAGAGGGCTTTCTGGGGAGGGGGTGCCACAGGGGTTCCCCCCCCCCATTTTTGGGGGGTTTCCCATGGTGCCCCCTCCCCAAAAAGCACCGCGGGCCCCCTGAGGTGGCTCCTGTTCCACCGGCCGGTGCCCCCTGATCCAGGACTGCCCCCGGTGAGTCTGGGGGCGCTCTGGGGGGATTTTGGGGAGATTTTGGCGGCATGTATGGGCTTTGGGGGATTTTGTTGGGAGATTAGGGGGAATTATTGGATTTTGGAGAGAATTACTGGGTTTGTGGGGTTATGGGGGTTTTGTGGGTTTTGAGGATTTTGGATTTTAGGGATTTTTTAGGGTTTTGGGGTGGTTATTTTTTGGGGGGTTTATTGAAATTTTTGGGCGTTTTTTTGTTTTTGTTTTTTTTGTTTTTTTTTTTTTTTTAAATTTTGGTGGGTTCCATTGGGATTTTGTGGGATTCTTTGGTGTATAGGAGTTTTTAATTGGGATTTTTGGGGGATTTTGGGGGGTTTCAGTGGAATTTTGGGGGGCTTTGGAGTTGTCCCAGGGTGTGGGGAAGGGCTGAGAGGCACCAAAGTCTCCTTTAAACCCCTGAAAGTCCCAATAAACCCCATGAAATCGCAATTAAATTTCACAAATTCCCATTAGAACACCCTCGAATCCCAATAAAAGCCCACAAAATCCCAATTAAACCCCACAAATCCTCCCAAAAATGTCTCCAAAACCACAACAAGCCCCACAAAATACTCACGAGTCCAAAGAAATCTTGACAACAACCTAGAAAAAACCTACAAAACCCCCCCTAATCCCCACTAAAATTCCTAACAAACCCAAATCCCCAAAGAATCCCACTAAATGCCCCAACAATTCCAATAAATTGCCTCCAAATCCCCTAAAAATCCCAATAAAACCCAGAAATAATTCCAGAGGATCCCACAAAATCCCCACAAAATCCCAGTAAAACCTTCCAAAATTCTAAAGAAAACACAAAAAATTTCAATTAACCCCCAAATACCCCCAGGAAAACAACTTCCCCCTCAAAGCACCAATAAAACCCCTCAAAACCAAACTCCCCAAAATCCCCCAACTGCCTCCAAACCCAATAATTCTCCCCAAAAACCCCAACAATTCCCCATAAACTCCCAACACAATTCCCCAAAGCCCAAAAAAGCCCCAAATGCCCAAACCCCTCCCGAGCCCTCCCTGGTCCCTCCCGGTCCCGCCCAGGCCCGTCCGGGGCCGCGGCCAAAACTGCCCGGAGCGAACGCGGAGGTCCCGGAGCGACCCCGGAGCCGATCCCGGGCTCGACCTCGGGCTCGGCCCCTTTGGGGGATTTTGGGCCGAACCGGGCAGGTTTAGGGTGGGCTTCAGATCCCTTGCGGGGATCCCGAGCCTTTTTGGGTGGATTTTCAGCCCCTGTGGCTGATTTGAGGCCGAATCTGGTGGGGTTTAGGGGGGATTTCAGACCCCTTTGGATGATTTTAGGCCCATGTGGGTGGGGCTGGGGCCCATTTGAGTGAGTTTAGGAAAAACTGGGCCCATATGGGTGAATCCTAATCCTGTGGGGGTGATTTTAGGTCCCTTTTTTGTGTATTTTGGGTGCATTTAAGTAGGGTTTTTTGCTGCTTTGGGCAATTTTAGGTTGAACCAAGCCTTTTTAGGGTGATTTTAGGTCTTCTTGTGTTGGTGTCAGGGACATTTTGGTGATTTTAGATACCTTTGGATGATTTTAGGCTGGACCAGATACTTTCAGGGTGGATTTTAGTCACATTTGAAAGATTTACGGGTGATCTTAAGCCATTTCTTGAGGGCTATAAAACACTTGGGGCAGTTTTAAGCCCCTTTGGTTGGATTTTAGAGCCCTCTGGATACTTTTAATCCCATTTGGTTGGTGTCAGGCCGAACCATGTGGATGTAGGCTGCATTTGATGCCCTTTTGGGTGATTTTGGGTCAAACCGGGCTTTTTTAGGACAGCGCGTCCCCCTGGCCCCGCTCCTTTCCCCTCACGGTTCCGCCCTTTCCTCGCTCCTTTCCCCTCATGGTTCTGCCCTTTCCTCGCTCCTTTCCCCTCATGGTTCAGGATCCCGGAGCGGGGGAGGAGGAGGAGGGAGGGAGGAAGAGGCGCAGCGGCAGCAGGGAGCAGCCGGAGGAGAGGAGAGAAGGAATCGCGTGGCCCTGGCGCTGCCTGAGCTCGCAGCACCCCGGGAGCATCGCCCCCATCCCGCAGGTGCCCAGGGAGGGGGAGCTCGGCCCAAATATCCTGGGGGGTGCCTGGGTTCGGGTTCTTTGGGAGGGATGTTTGGAGCTGGCAGGGCTCCAAAGCCGAGCCGCAGCTGGCCCTCGGGGGGACATCGGGGGGTCCCCGAGAGGTGTTTTCGGGGGATCCCAGTGTGGGTGGCGGCAGAGCCCCGTCGGGGGGACACCGGTTTTGGGGAGCCCCGGGAGAGCCGCGGCTGCCCTGAGCGGGAGCCCCGAGAGAGGAGAGCCCCAGAAGCCCCAGCGGGGAACCCGAGAGGGGGGGACCCCTGGCAGTGCCGGCACCCCGGCAATGGGGGGTGCTGGGGCTGGAGGGGCGGCATGGCCGGGAAAGGGGTGCGGGGCTCCCGGGGCCGCCAGGGGCTGCTCCCAGCAGGAGCCCAGTTGCTGCCAGTCACTCCCCGTTATGATACAATTTGCCCCCAGCACTCTTCCCGTTGTTCCCAGTGCCATCCAGTGTTTTCCCAGTTCTCCCACTTGCCCCCAGAATAGTCCCAGTCACTCCCAGTAAGATCCCAGTATGAGTCCAGTATGATCCCAGTCTCTGCCAGCAGGGCCCCAGTCACTCACCCTTGTCCCCAGTTGCCCCCAGCGTGGTCCCAGTTGCCCCCAGCACATTCCCAGTGGCTCCATATGTGTCCCAGTCCTAGTGCAATGATGGGGAATACCAAACGCACTTGAGGCATCACGTACGGTTAACACCAAAGCTGTGGCTATGTTTGTGATGGGGTCATAGG
>NW_027099807.1:170000-172500 GCF_031753505.1 Anomalospiza imberbis | reverse complement strand
CTAGCCCGGCTCCGGGGCCGCCGGGCTCGGCGCGGCGCCCGGGCGGCGGGCGGTGGGCGGCGGACAACAGGTCTACCCCGGGGACAGCAGGTCTGCCCCGGGGACAGCGGGTCTGCCCCGGGGACAGCAGGTCTACCCCGCGGACAGCGGGTCTACCCCGCGGACAGCGGGTCTACCTCGCGGACAGCGGGTCTACCCCGCGGACAGCAGGTCTACCCCGCGGACAACCGGTCTACCCCGCGGACAGCAGGTCTACCCCGCGGACAGCAGGTCTACCCCGCGGACAACCGGTCTACCCCGCGGACAGCAGGTCTACCCCGCGGACAGCAGGTCTACCCCGCGGACAGCAGGTCTACCCCGCGGACAGCAGGTCTACCCCGCGGACAGCAGGTCTACCCCGCGGACAACCGGTCTACCCCGCGGACAGCAGGTCTACCCCGCGGACAGCAGGTCTACCCCGGGGACAGCAGGTCTACCCCGCGGACAGCAGGTCTACCCCGCGGACAACCGGTCTACCCCGCGGACAGCAGGTCTACCCCGCGGACAGCAGGTCTACCCCGCGGACAGCAGGTCTACCCCGCGGACAGCAGGTCTACCTCGCGGACAGCAGGTCTACCCCGGGGACAGCAGGTCTACCCCGGGGACAGCAGGTCTACCCCGCGGACAGCAGGTCTACCCCGCGGACAGCAGGTCTACCCCGCGGACAGCAGGTCTACCCCGGGGACAGCAGGTCTACCCCGCGGACAGCAGGTCTACCCCGGGGACAACAGGTCTACCCCGCGGACAACAGGTCTACCCCGCGGACAGCAGGTCTACCCCGCGGACAGCAGGTCTACCCCGGGGACAACAGGTCTACCCCGGCTCCGGGGCCGCCGGGCCCGGCGCGGCGCCCGGGCGGCGGGCGGTGGACGGCGGACAACAGGTCTACCTCGCTCCGGAGGGACTTAGGCGATTTCCGGCAGCGGCCGGGTAGACCTGTTGTCGCGGCCGGGTAGACCTGTTGTCGCGGCCGGCTCCGGAAGTTCACCAAGGGGTCGCTGTTTTCAGCTGCCTCCGGCTACGTCATCGCAGGGGCCGGCCTGCGGCGGCGCACCTTCCCGGTCGCTTTCCATCGGTCCTCTTGGAGGCGTCTGCGGCCTGGGACTCGTCTGTCCGTACTATGGGAGCGAGGTGACGGGCCGTCTCCCCGCAGGCTCGTCCCGTGCCTGTGACCGAAGCGGCGAGGGAGGCCGGGGGCCCCCGTGCGCAGTCCTCCGAGCGAGGCGAGTGCCGCTGACGCGGGACGAGCCCCGTGGCGTCGTCCCGGTCCGCCCGTCTGGCCCAGGGAAACGGGGTGTGTACGGTTCGAGAGGCGAGAGAGAGCTCGAGAGAAAGAGGAGAAATAAATCGAGAAGGGAAAAAAAGAGGGAGAGAAGCCGAGAGAGACCGAGTACGAGCTGCGAGCTGCCCGTCGGCCGCGGCCATCGACTTCGTGGGCCGTGTCCCGCTTCGGCCCGGCTGTGGCCGGCTTGGCGAAGGGGGGGCGCCCCCCCTGGGGATTGCTGGCGGGCGAGGCGGCGGCGCCTCGCCCCTTTCCTGCCCGGCCTTAAGCCGGGGCGCGCCCCGCTCGGCGGGCGCGCTTTCGGGCTGTCGCTCCGGTGCGGTGGGCGGCAGCCGCGGGTGGACGCGGCCGGGGCTTTTCCCGGCCCTCGCCTGAGAGCCCCGAGCGCGGCGCGCGCGGGCCCGCCGAGGTGGCGGCGTCCCGTTCCCCTGCTTCCCGACCTGGTTGTGCCAGCGTGTCCGTGTCGGAAGGGTGGCGGGGGCCCGTGCGGCGGGGCGCGCGGCCCGGCCTCGGCGTCGCTGCCTCGCTTGAGGGACTCGGTGACGGCGGTCGCCCGATGAGCTGTGGAGCCGGGGTGGCGGCACCCCGCGCCCCACCAGCGCGCGCTGTTGAAGTCGTCCCCCTTCCTCGGCCTTAAGCCGGGGACCCGCGTCGCGGGCGAGTTTTTTCAGGGGCGGAGGCCGGCCGCGGTGGCCGGCCGCCCTAGCACGGACCGGAAGCCGACCCAGAGCCCCCCCGGAGCGTTGTCGCGGGCGAGGCGGCGGCGCCTCGCCCTTCCTCGGTCCTGTGAGGATCGAGCCGTTTACCGCCGGTGCAGGGGCGGGGGGGCGGGTTGTGCCAGCCGGGTCCGTTGCCTTTTTTTTTTTTTGTTCGGACGTGCCGACTTGCGGGCGGTGTGGGGGCCGCCCGCCAGGCCTCCGTCGCTTTTTTTTCTCTCGCGGCCCTAAGCCGCGGCACCGAGAAGCGCGCGCGGAAGGCGCGCGGGCCCACGAAAAGGGAAGGCGTGCAGGCGAGAGAGAGAGAGCGAGAACGCCGGTGGGGTTGGGCGGGGGGGGGGTGAGAGGTGCGTGCCTCGCCCCACCCCGCCCCGGGCCCGCGGCCCCCGTGGCTAGCACGGGTGTCCTTGTGTGGCGCGCGCCATGTGCCTTTTTGTTGTGCCGTCCCCCGGCTTGTTTTTTT